>NC_057795.1:190098882-190126313 GCF_018294505.1 Triticum aestivum | reverse complement strand
CAAAACATTTCAAGTTGGAGTATCGTAGGATAGTCTAGCCAAGAGTCAAAGCTAGCTTGCTGCAATAACTCCACCAACCCTTCTTGATACTATGCATGTATGTAGGATCTGATGTAAGTCTTGCTGAGTACCTTTGTACTCATGTTGCTATAATCTACATTTTTACAGAAGACGCTGCAATCCCTTCTGATGGGTTCTATGTAGACGTTGACATCAACGAGTAGGCTAAAGACCCAGGTGGTGACCCTGAGCTTGTGATGGACCACGCAGTATAGCTAGGCTTTCCAAGCCTCTTTTATTTTACTAGTTGTCTGTACCCAGACAATGTACCTCCGCTGCTACTTGTATGATTGTATGACTTGTATGTTGGGTCGTGAGACCCGTACCTTTGTGAATGTTATGTATGGCTCCCTGAGCCTTAAATAAAGTACTTGTGTCATAGAGTCATGTTGTGATGCTTCGTTGTATTTGCACATATCGAGCATATTGTGTGTATGATTGAAATGCTTGGTATGTGTGGGATCTGACTATCTAGTTGTTTATCTTTAGTAGCCTCTCTTACCGGGAAATGTCTCCTAGTGTTACCGCTGAGCCATGGTAGCTTGCTACTGCTCTGGAACACTTAGGCTGGCCGGCATGTGTCCTTCTTCGTTCCTGTGTCTGTCCCTTCGGGGAAATGTCACGCTTTGAGTACCGGAGTCCTGTTAGCCCGCTACAGCCCGGTTTACCGGAGTCCTGCTAGCCCAGTGCTACAGCCCGGACCCACTTGCTGATGACCGACACGTTCGAAGCTGGGTCATGGATGCCTGTCCCTGTAGGTCTGTGCCACTTTGGGTTTACGACTAGTCATGTCAGCCCGGGCTCCTTATCATATGGATGCTAGCAACACTATCATATACGTGAGCCAAAAGGCGCAAACGGTCCCGGGAAAAGGTAAGACGACACCCGTGGGGATACCGTGCGTGAGGCCGCAAAGTGATATGAGGTGTTACCAGCTAGATCGATGTGACATCGAGTCGGGGTCCTGACAGCGTTGGCATCAGAGCCGGACTGCCTGTAGGTTCTCCAAGCCAAACTGGTCGATGTTGAGTCTAGAAATTCTTTAGTTATATGTAGGGGAATTGTTTGTGGGTTGGAACGTAAGGCTGTTTTTACTTCTTATACCTTATGATATTCTGATCTGAGTCAGTCCATTCTTCCACCGGGGTTAAGGAATTAGGATCTATTCTCTCTATCAGGATCACGTGTTACTAATCAGTAGTACCTTATAAGTTTGATGGTTACCAGCCTAGTTCAGTTCTACTACCACATTATGTTGCCAGAATGGTTTCAGAACTTTGATATGATGATGTTGAGTGTGTACGAAATCCTTTGTCAAATGTCTCAAAATCCTTTTTGAGCATTTACAGCTGTTATGCTGCCGAAATTTTGCTAGAAATTCTAATGCCTTTGCATTATGATTATGCTTTCAGATGGCCACTCGCGACCTTAATCAAGTGGTTCGCCTGACTCGATGCCTAGATGTACCCGGCCATACTGCTAAGTTGGTCAGGGTAATGACTGAGGCTGGATACCGCTGGTATCCTGAGTACACGGTCGAAGAGCAATTCCGGGACTTTAATCAAAGCCAGTATCTCTGCACTGTCAGGATATTTCCATCTTATCCTGGATCCACCGAGCCCCTTCACTGCTCCTATGGACTCGGGGTTACTATTGAGATGGCTGTGCAGGACGCCGCCTACTCTATGATGACCATTATGCGAGTCAGATCTGGTTTATTTCGGGACTCTGATTTCCGGTATATGCCAGGATCACTTCCGGGAGCACAAGGATATCTCTAGGCTATCTATGCTGACTCCACTCAGGAGGATTCACGGACCCGCACCACTGCTGAGATGCTCGAGGATAAGGACCGTGAAAATCGGGCCTTAAGGTTAGAGCTCTTCAATACCCGTGCTGACCACTGGGCTACTTTGACTCGGTTCGCACCGGCGGTACAAGCTGGATTCTCGGATATGCGCGATCTCTATCCTGTGAGATCTGCTCTGCCAGACGTGATGGTTTGGCGTGATGTAGGAGGCATCACCCCACCTCGCGGTCCCCGCAGGCCACCGTTTGTTGGTCCACGACCTCATCCTAGCCCCTATGGTCCACAAGCTCCGCGAGACCGTCTGTTTCCGGATGATCATGTTGAGCTTCCAGGCTATGGAGGTGACTTCTATGAGGACTACTACGGGTCGGTTTGAATTAGGGGTAGTATCACTAGTTCGCACTAGCCGTGTCGTCTATCGTCCTGCGTGACTCGTGGGATATGACCTAGTTTGTACTCTTTCCGGAGATGTAGAAAAATAATGTATAGGAGCTTGGAATGCCTCCGATGAGATGTAATCCTTTTTTCTCACCGTAATAGTACTTTGTTTGGTCTTGTACTAAACCTTGTATGGTGTGTATGACGATGGAATAAAAGAAGCAGTTTCTGTATCTACCATGTCATACGGATGATCATCTTGCATTCCGAGTTATTCCTTACCTTATGTATCCTATGTCGGAATTTTATCATTCTGACTAAATCATTGTCTTGTTTACCTAGGATGGTCAACACGCGCGCTAACCCTGCTTCCCAAGAGCAGGCCGAAGGCAGTGAAGCCAGGGATGCAAATCTGCCTCATCCTCCTTCACTAGCCGAGGTTATGATGGAAGCTGAGAGAAACAAGCGGGAGACAAACCGTTTGTTGGAGCGTATCGAACAGAATACAGCACACCATCAGAGGGCTAACGTGGTGTCACTCAGTGATTTTATCAAATTGCATCCACCCACGTTCCACCACTCCGTCGAGCCTCTCGACGCTGATGACTGGCTTCGCAGTATCTCTCACAAGCTGCGTTCCGCGCTGGTAGCGGAGGCTGACAAGGTCACCTTTGCTGCATATCATCTTGAAGGCCCCGCCAGTCTATGGTGGGAGAATTATGGAGCCATGCGCCCAGCGGGCCATGTCACTACTTGGGCTGAGTTCAGCGAGGCTTTCCGTGAACATCACATTCCGGAGGGTCTCATGGACCGTAAACGTGAAGAATTCTGCAATTTCACCCAAGGCCGACTTTCTGTGGATGTCTATAGCAGGGAGTTTGGTAATCTCGCACGATATGCAACTGAGGAAGTGTCTACTGACGCCAAGAAGCAAGCAAGGTTCCGTAAGGGCCTTAGTCCCGAGCTTCGCCGCGACCTCCGTCTGCATGAGTGCACATCTTTTTTGAAACTTGTCAACAAAGCCATCAGTACTGAAACTGGTCAGACTGACTATGACGCAACACGCAAGCATGGCCGTGACATGGGTTCCTCATCCGGTGCTGGTCCTCAGAAGCGCCGCGTGTGGGTGCCCAACACCGCCCTGCCACCCAGGTTCACACCGAGGCCATCCTTCCAGGCACCTCGCCCTGTTCAACAGTCTGCACCGGCCAAGCCCTATGGGGGTCCAACCAATAATGCTCCTCCACGTACCAGTTCCGTGACTTGTTTCAAGTGTGGGGAATCTGGTCACTATATGCGTGAGTGTCCCCAGACCAACCCCAATCAATCTGCTAAAGCTGTTGGCCGTGGCAAGCCGACAGGAAAAATATTCCATACCAAACCGGTCACCGCTTCACGTGGCCATGTCAACTGTATCTCTGCCGAAGAAGCTCAAGAGGATCCCAACGTCGTTCTCGGTACGCTTCTTGTTAATTGCCACCCGGCATCTGTTCTTTTCGATACAGGAGCCTCTCATTCCTTTATATCTGAAAACTATGCTCGCTTGCATAACGTCGCATTCGGTGATATGCCAACCTCTATGGTAATTCAAACTCCGGGATCCAAATGGCAAACCTCTAGAGTAAGCCATGGAAATGAAATCCAAGTCGACAGACTTGTTTTTCTCGCATCTTTGATAGCCCTTAAATCTTCGGATATTAATATCATTTTGGGTATGGACTGGATGTCAGCTCATCAAGCCAAAATTGATTGCTTTTCTAGGACTGTTCAACTCACCCATCCTTCGGGGAAGATAGTTAATGTCTTGACCCGAATAGCCAAGCGACAATTATATTCTCTTAACGCCAGCCCTTTGCCAGACCTTGAGGACGTTCCGGTAGTCCGTGACTTTCCGGATGTCTTCCCAGAGGAACTGCCAGGTGTTCCACCTGACAGGGATGTTGAATTCGTAATAGACCTCATTCCAGGAACCGTTCCGATTGCTAGAAGACCCTATAAGATGGCACCCCTAGAACTAGCCGAGCTTAAGAAACAACTTGATGAGTCCTTGAAAAAGGGTTTCATCCGACCTAGTTCATCTCCGTGGGCTTGCCCCGTCCTATTCGTCAAGAAGAAGGATGGTACGGACCGGATGGTTGTAGATTACCGACCTGTCAATTTGGTCACAATCAAGAACAAATATCCACTTCCCAGGATCAACGATCTGTATGATCAGCTCGCTGGATCCTCAGTCTTCTCCAAAATGGATTTGAGGTTGGGCTACCATCAAATCAAAATCAGAAACGGGGACATTCCTAAAACGGCCTTTGTTACTCGTTATGGCCAATACGAGTACACCGTCATGTCCTTCGGATTAACCAACGCTCCAGCCACCTTTTCTCGGTTAATGAACTCAATCTTCATGGAGTATTTGGATAAATTCGTCGTAGTTTATCTCGATGATATACTCATCTACTCCAAGAACGAGGAAGAACATGCCGAACATCTAAGGCTAGTGTTGAAGAAACTTCGAGAGCATCGCCTTTATGCCAAATTTTCAAAATGTGAATTCTGGTTGTCAGAAGTGACCTATCTGGGTCATGTAATATCTGGTAAAGGTATTGCTGTTAACCCTGAGCGAGTTCAAGCCGTCCTTGATTGGACTCCACCCGAATCGGTCAAGCAAGTTCGGAGTTTTCTAGGCTTAGCGAGCTATTGCCGTCGCTTTGTCGAGAACTTCTCCAAAGTTGCCAAACCTCTAACCGAACTCCTCAAGAAAGATAAGAAGTTCGAATGGACTCCACAATGTGAGCACAGCTTTCAGGAACTGAAAAGACGCCTGACCTCTGCTCCCGTACTGGTACCGCCAGACTTCTCCAAGGACTTTGTTATCTACTGCGACGCCTCGCGACAAGGACTAGGTTGCATTCTTATGCAAGATCGACACGTAATTGCTTACGCTTCACGGCAATTGCACCCACATGAGGAAAATTATCCTACTCATGATCTAGAGCTTGCAGCCGTAGTCTATGCACTTAAGACCTGGCGACATTACCTCCTCGGTAATCGTTGCGAAATATTCACTGATCGCCAAAGTCTAAAGTATATTTTCACCCAACCGGATTTGAATCTCAGGCAGAGACGTTGGGTTGAATTGATCACAGACTTCGACTTAGGAATAACCTATACTCCAGGGAAAGCCAACGTCATGGCCGATGCGCTAAGTCGTAAATCTTATTGTAACAACCTGATGTTACAACAAAGTCAACCGCTTCTCCATGAGGAATTTCGGAAGCTTAACCTTCACATTATACCTCAAGGTTTTCTTTCCACCTTGGTGGCAAAACCTACTCTTACGGATCAAATCATCGCTGCCCAAAAGCGAGATAAGGGAATATCTAAAATCAAAGAGAACATCGCTAGCGGAGGTGCTAGTTGTTTCTCCACTAATGATCATGGTGTTGTGTACTTTGAGAACCGTCTAGTGGTTCCCAAGAACCAGCATCTACGGCAGTTGATCCTTAAGGAAGCTCATGAATCTCCTCTCACCATTCATCCCGGTAGCACTAAAATGTATCAGGACCTACGCCAGAGGTTCTGGTGGACTAGGATGAAAAGAGAAATTGCTCAGTATATTGCAAATTGCGACGTCTGTCGTCGTGTAAAAGCAGAGCATCAACGGCCTGCTGGCACCCTTCAACCCTTAGCTATTCCTGAATGGAAATGGGATAAAATTGGTATGGATTTCATTACCGGTTTTCCCAGGACCAAGAGAGGGAATAATGCTATCTTCGTCGTGGTCGATCGTCTTTCCAAAGTAGCTCATTTCTTACCTGTTCGTGAGAGTATAACCGCTAGTCAGCTGGCAGATTTGTACATCTCCCGAATAGTGTCTCTCCATGGTGTTCCTTTGGAAATCAATTCGGATCGAGGAAGTCTTTTCACCTCTCGATTTTGGGAAAGTTTCCAAAATGCTATGGGAACCCGTCTCTCCTTTAGCACCGCTTTCCACCCTCAGTCGAGTGGTCAAGTGGAACGCGTCAACCAAATTCTAGAAGACATGCTTCGAGCCTCTGTCATTTCATTCGGAATGGACTGGGAGAAGTGCCTTCCATTTGCCGAATTCGCTTACAACAACAGCTATCAATCTAGCTTGGGTAAGGCCCCTTTTGAAGTTCTCTATGGACGACAATGTCGAACACCCCTTAACTGGTCAGAGACCGGGGAAAGACAGTTCTTTGGCCCGGACATGATTCAGGAAGCAGAAGATCAAGTTCGTATCATTCGTGAAAAGTTGAAAACAGCCCAATCTCGCCAAAAGAGTCAATATGACCGAAAACATAGGGTTATGATTTTCGAGGTTGACGAGAAGGCTTATCTTCGGGTCACCCCTCTGAAGGGAACCCATCGTTTCGGTATCAAAGGCAAATTGGCTCCTCGTTACATTGGACCTTTTCGCATTCTTGCCAAACGAGGAGAAGTTGCCTACCAGTTGGAACTACCTCCGCACCTCTCCAGAGTTCACGATGTCTTCCACGTTTCTCAACTCAGGCGTTGCTTCTCGGATCCTATCCGTGAAGTGGACCACGAAACGCTTGATCTCCAAGATGATCTTACATATCGAGAGTACCCCATCCGTATCCTCGATCAAGCCGAACGTACCACGCGACGTCATAATATCAAGTTTCTCAAGGTTCAATGGTTGCATCATTCTGAGGATGAAGCAACTTGGGAAAGGGAGGATCGTCTTCGACTCGAGTATCCCGCCTTCTTCCCGGAGGAACCCAAATCTCGGGACGAGATTCTTTTGAGTGGGGGTGAGTTGTCACACCCTAGCTAGTCATGCATTAGAGTGTTGCATCATGTTTACTCATTCATCAGAAATTTGAAATGGGGATGACAGAACCCCCAGTCCCCTCTGAAACCAACTAGGGTTACTAAAATAATTTTTCAATGAACCTGAAATGCCCTTCTAAAATGCCCATCATTTTTGTCTTGGTTCAGAACCTCTGCCAAAAATGGTGCACATTTTCCTAGGCCATCCTAGGGTTTTTGAATTAAATCATAAATATTTGAATTTGGGCATTTAAAATAATATAAAATATTTAAATGCTCAAATATCTCCAAACTAAAATGTTTCATGTTGGAAGTAATCCAACTATGGGCCAGGAATAGTTTGGTGATTTTTGGAGTTGCCTAGGTATTTTATTTAATTCAACAAAGTTGCAGATGTATTAAATAAAAACAGAAGCAGAAAATAAGAGGGAAAAACTTACCTGGGCTCCTCCCTGTGCGGCCCAGCCAGCTGGCCGGCCCAGCCAGCAACCGACCCAGCCCAGCACTGTAGGCCTCCGTCGTCTTCCTCCCCACGCCCCGAAGCTGCTGCATGCTCGCGCGCGCACAGCCGCGCGGCCACCTCCTGCTTGCCGACGACCTCCTGGCCGCGTGGACGACGCCCGCAGCCCGTCCCGATCCCCCCTGCTCTCTCTCACTCTCCCCGGCTCTTTCCTTCCTCTCCCTCGCTCTCTCTCTCTCACGGCCGAACATCACCGTCGCCGCCGTTCGCCACAGCAGCCATCTCCGGCCACCCCTCGCTCCCCCGACTAGCTCAGAAGCTCCGCCACAACTCCCTCTTCCTCCCCACCGCTCCACGGGTCCCCGGAAGCCCTGCATCGCCGTCACGTCGCCGTTCCCCTCTTCGGGCTCCGACCACCGTCGCCGTCAAATTCGTCTTCTCCGGCGCGTCCCCGAGCCCGCTTCGACGCCCACTGCAACCGCGGTGAGCCCCCGGAGCGTTTCCCCCTTCTTCCCTGGTCTCTCCCGACCTCTAGGCCCTAGCCCCACCTCGGCTGAGAGCTCCACGCCGCCGACGATGTCGCCGTCGTGGCCACGGTCGCCGTAGCGCCCAACCAAGCTCACCATCGTGCTCCACACCTCACTAGGAGCACGTAGCACGCACCAACACCTCCCCTAACGCCCTGCAACGCCGTTTCCGACCGCACCCGAACTCCGGCCGCCGCAGCTGAGCTCGCCGTCGTCAACTCCGGCCACCCCGAGCCCAACCACCACCACCAATAGTCGCGGCTCAACCTCAGCAACACGTAGATGCCTTCCGCCGTCCATTTGGTTGCCGGAATGGCAAAAAGCACTTTCACCGCCGTCTCGGACCTCGCCGGCGTCATGTCGCCGGTGGGGTTTGACTTGTCCGACCTGGGGTTTGACCCCCCAGGGTCACTGACGTGTGGGCCCTGTCGGCCAGGTGGTTAGGTTAGCGCTAACTACTGTTAGTCAACCCCCCCTGACACTGACAGTGGGCCCCAGCGCCACTAATCCCTAATTAGGATTAATTTAAACCTGTTTAACCCCCCTGACACTGACGTGTGGCCCCCACACGTCAGGTTTGACTTCAGCCAGCCGCAGTTGACCACTGACGTCATGCTGACGTCAGGCTGACGCAGTAATTGAATTTCTGGATTTAAATTAAATCAGGAAATTCCAGAATATTATTTAAACTTCAAAAATTCATAACTTTTATTCTGTAACTCCAAATTGGACAAATTATATATGAAAAATGATCAGAAAAATCCAATCTATCCATCTGTACTATTTTCATGCATGATCAAACAAGTTAAATTAATGTTTTAAGCAGAATAAGGAAAAGCACTTAAAGAGGCCATGTTTGAGTTTGAAATTTGAATCCTTGATTCAAATTTGTTCAAACCCCTCTGGTTTTAGTTGCATTAGCCCAACACACTCATATTGCCATGTTTCATGCATGCATCATATTGTTGCACATTGTTTGGTGATGCTTGTGTACCGATGTCCTTTGCGACAGGTTCTGTCTCCGAGGAGTACCGTGATTACCCTAACGAAGAATATTATCCGAGCATCGAACCATCAGGCAAGCAACCAACCATTTGATCATATCGATACAATCCCATGTTCTCGCTCCTGCTCTCTTTTACTGCATTAAGACAACGCGATTCAAACTGCTGTGTGCTACGGTAGTTGAACCCATTTCCTCTGCATGACCTGTCATTGCCACAGTAACTAGATGAAACCCACTAGCATGTGTAGGAGTTGATTGAGCCATGTGTATGTGTTGTTCCTACCTTGCTATGCCTGCTATGCTTAGAGTCGTGTCAGGTCTGGTTCATCTGGGTGATGGGCTAGAGTGAAATGATTATGTCGGTAATGAGAGTGGTGTGGTGAACACGATTTGGTAAAGGTATCGATGAGAGGCCATGTAGGAGTACATGGTGGGTTGTTTCATTGAAGCCGACCTTAAGCACTGAGATCTGTATGTGTGATTTAAGATACAGCTACTACCATGCATTGGGCCATGAAATATGACCCCGCTCGACTTCTTATTCACCCTAGCTCTCTGTCCAGGAGTTGCAAGTAGTTTCTGGTGTTTGTAGCCTACTGGAGGCCGTGGACAGCGCTGACCGTAGGGGTGGGCTGTGATGCGGTAGGTACGTGGCCGGGTGTACCGAATACCCGTTAGGTATCTCGGGAACCCTGTTCACATCGTTCGGGGCCGTATGGGAAACCTCGGCCGGACTCCCTGCGGATGGAACCTGAATAGGCGATAAACCTGGACTAGAGGCTTAAGTGTTTAGGTAGGTCGTGGTCTACACCCACGTCGGCTTTCGCTTGAAGTCTGCCGAGCACATGTCGTGTGCAGACGCTAAGTGGTGGAAACATGTATGAAGAAGTACACCCCTGCAGGGTTATCATAATCTATTCGAATAGCCGCGTCCGGGGTAAAGGACTACTTGGTTGCCTATACAGTTCGTAGTCAAGTAAATGGATACTATTAAAAGCCTCAAGATAAGTGTGAGTGCCGAGGATGGCTCTTCCGTAGGAAGACGGAGGTGGATCCTCGGTAGTGTATTGAAGTGGTGAGTAGTGGACTCGTGTGCGCAAAACTGTTTCAAATGGAGTATCGTAGGATAGTCTAGCCAAGAGTCAAAGCTGGCTTGCTGCAATAACTCCACCAACCCTTCTTGATACTATGCATGTATGTAGGATCTGATGTAAGTCTTGCTGAGTACCTTTGTACTCATGTTGCTATAATCTACAATTTTACAGAAGACGCTGCAACCCCTTCTGATGGGTTCTATGTAGACGTTGACATCAACGAGTAGGCTAAAGACCCAGGTGGTGACCCTGAGCTTGTGACGGACCACATAGTATAGCCAGGCTTTCCAAGCCTCTTTTATTTACTAGTTGTCTGTACTCAGACAAGTTACTTCCGCTGTTGGCTTGTATGATTGTATGACTTGTATGTTGGGTCGTGAGACCCGTACCTTTGTGTGTATGTTATGTATGGCTCACTGAGCCTTAAATAAAGTACTTGTGTCGTAGAGTCATGTTGTGATGCTTCGTTGTATTTGCACATATCGAGCATATTGTGTGTATGATTGAAATGCTTGGTATGTGTGGGATCTGACTATCTAGTTGTTTATCTTTAGTAGCCTCTCTTACCGGGAAATGTCTCCTAGTGTTACCACTGAGCCATGGTAGCTTGCTACTGCTCTGGAACACTTAGGCTGGCCGGCATGTGTCCTTCTTCGTTCCTGTGTCTGTCCCTTTGGGGAAATGTCACGCTTTGAGTACCGGAGTCCTGTTAGCCCGCTACAGCCCGGTTTACCGGAGTCCTGCTAGCCCAGTGCTACAGCCCGGACCCACTTGCTGATGACCGACACGTTCGAAGCTGGGTCATGGATGCCTGTCCCTGTAAGTCTGTGCCACTTTGGGTTTACGACTAGTCATGTCAGCCCGGGCTCTTTATCATATGGATGCTAGCGACACTATCATATACGTGAGCCAAAAGGCGCAAACGGTCCCGGGAAAAGGTAAGACGACACCCGTGGGGATACCGTGCGTGAGGCCGCAAAGTGATATGAGGTGTTACCAGCTAGATCGATGTGACATCGAGTCGGGGTCCTGACAGCGTTGGCATCAGAGCCGGACTGCCTATAGGTTCTCCAAGCCAAACTGGTCGATGTTGAGTCTAGAAATTCTTAGTTATATGTAGGGGAATTGTTTGTGGGATGGAACGTAAGGCTCTTTTTACTCCTTATACCTTATGACATTCTGATCTGAGTCAGTCCATTCTTCCACCGGGGGTTAAGGAATTAGGATCTGTTCTCTCTATCAGGATCACGTGTTACTAATCAGTAGTACCTTATAAGTTTGATGGTTATCAGCCTAGTTCAGTTCTACTACCACATTATGTTGTAGGAATGGTTTCAAGACTTGATATGATGATGTTGAGTGTGTACGAAATCCTTTGTCAAATGTCTCAATATCCTTTTTGAGCATTTACAGCTGTTATGCTGCCGAAATTTTGCTAGAAATTCTAATGCCTTTGCATTATGATTATGCTTTCAGATGGCCACTCGCGACCTCAATCAAGTGGTTCGCCTGACTCGATGCCTAGATGTACCCGGCCATACTGCTAAGTTGGTCAGGGTAATGACTGAGGCTGGATACCGCTGGTATCCTGAGTACACGGTCGAAGAGCAATTCCGAGACTTTAATCAAAGCCAGTATCTCTGCACTGTCAGGATATTTCCATCTTATCCTGGATCCACTGAGCCTCTTCATTGCTCCTATGGACTCGGGGTTACTATCGAGATGGTTGTGCAGGATGCCGCCTACTCTATGATGACCATTATGCGAGTCAGATCTGGGTTATTTCGGGACTCTGATTTCCGGTATATGCCAGGATCTCTTCCGGGAGCACAAGGATATTTCCAGGCTATCTATGCTGACTCCACTCAGGAGGATTCACGGACTCGCACCACTGCTGAGATGCTCGAGGATAAGGACCGTGAAAATCGGGCCTTGAGGTTAGAGCTCTTCAATACCCGTGCTGACCACTGGGCCACTTTGACTCGGTTCGCACCGGCGGTGCAAGCTGGATATTCAGATATGCGCGATCTCTATCCTGTGAGATCTGCTCTGCCGGACGTGATGGTTTGGCGTGATGTAGGAGGCATCACCCCACCTCGCGGTCCCCGCAGGCCACCTTTTGCTGGTCCAAGACCTCATCCTAGTCCCTATGGTCCACAAGCTCCGCGAGACCGTCTGTTTCCGGATGATCATGTTGAACTTCCGGGCTATGGAGGTGACTTCTACGAGGACTACTACGGATCGGTCTGAGTTAGTAGTAGTATCACTAGTTCGCACTAGCTGTGTCGTCTATCGTCCCGCGTGACTCGTGGGATATGACCTAGTTTGTACTCTTTCCGGAGATGTAGAAAAATAATGTATAGGAGCTTGAGATGCCTCCGATGAGATGTAATCCTCTTTTCACCGTTTTAGTACCTTGCTTGGTCTTGTACTAAACCTGTATGGTGTGTATGACGATGGAATAAAGAAGCAGTTTCTGTATCTACCATGTCATACGGATGATCATCTTGCATTTCGAGTTATTCCTTACATTCTATATCCTATGTCGGAATTTTATCATTCTGACTAAATCATTGTCTTGTCTACCTAGGATGGTCAACACGCGCGCTAACCCTGCTTCCCAAGAGCAGGCCGAAGGCAGTGAAGCCAGAAATGAACATCTGCCTCAACCTCCTTCACTAGCCGAGGTTATGATGGAAGCTGAGAGAAACAAGCGGGAGACAAACCGTTTGCTGGAGCGTATTGAACAGAATACAGCACACCATCAGAGGGCTAACGTGGTGTCACTCAGTGATTTTATCAAATTGCATCCACCCACGTTCCACCACTCCGTCGAGCCTCTCGACGCTGATGACTGGCTTCGCAGTATCTCTCACAAACTGCGTTCCGCGCTGGTAGCGGAGGCTGACAAGGTCACCTTTGCTGCATATCATCTTGAAGGCCCCGCCAGTCTATGGTGGGAGAATTATGGAGCCATGCGCCCAGCGGGCCATGTCACAACTTGGGCTGAATTCAGCGACGCTTTCCGTGAACACCACATTCCGGAGGGTCTCATGGACCGTAAGCGTGAAGAATTTTGCAATTTCACCCAAGGCCAACTTTCTGTGGATGTCTATAGCAGGGAGTTTGGTAACCTTGCACGATATGCAACCGAGGAAGTTTCTACTGACGCCAAGAAGCAAGCAAGGTTCCGCAAGGGCCTTAGTCCTGAGCTTCGTCGCGACCTCCGTCTGCATGAGTGCACATCTTTTTCGAAACTTGTCAACAAAGCCATCAGTGCTGAAACTGGTCAGACTGATTATGACGCAACACGCAAGCATGGACGTGATATGGGCTCCTCATCCGGTGCTGGTCCTCAGAAGCGCCGCGTGTGGGTACCCAATACCGCCCTGCCACCCAGGTTCACACCGAGGCCATCTTTTCAGGCGCCTCGCCCTGTTCAACAGTCTGCACCAGCCAAGCCCTATGGGGGTCCATCCAATAATGCTCCTCCACGTACCAGTTCCGTGACTTGTTTCAAGTGTGGGGAATCTGGTCATTATATGCGTGAGTGTCCCCAGACGAACCCCAATCAATCTGCTAAAGCTGTTGGCCGTGGCAAGCCGACAGGAAAAGTGTTTCATGCCAAACCGGTCACCGCTTCACGTGGCCATGTCAACTGTATCTCTGCCGAAGAAGCTCAAGAAGATCCCAACGTCGTTCTCGGTACGCTTCTTGTTAATTGCCACCCGGCATCTGTTCTTTTCGATACAGGAGCCTCTCATTCTTTTATATCTGAAAATTATGCTCGTCTGCATAACGTTGCATTCTGTGACTTGCCATCCTCCATGGTAATTCAAACTCCGGGATCCAAATGGCAAACTTCTAGAGTAAGCCATGGAAATGAAATCCAAGTCGACAGACTTGTTTTTCTTGCATCTTTGATAGCCCTTAAATCTTCAGATATTAATATCATTTTGGGTATGGACTGGATGTCAGTTCATCAAGCCAAAATTGATTGCTTCTCTAGGACCGTTCAACTCACCCATCCTTCGGGGAAGATAGTCAATGTTTTGACTCTAATAGCCAAGCGACAATTATATTCTCTTAACGCCAGCCCTTTGCCAGACCTTGAGGACGTTCCGGTAGTTCGTGATTTTCCGGATGTCTTTCCAGAAGAATTGCCAGGGGTTCCACCTGACAGGGATGTTGAGTTCGTAATAGACCTCATTCCAGGAACCGTTCCGATTGCTAGAAGACCTTACAAAATGGCACCCCTAGAACTAGCCGAGCTTAAGAAACAACTCGATGAATCCTTGAAAAAGGGTTTCATCCGACCTAGCTCATCTCCGTGGGCTTGCCCCGTCCTATTCGTTAAGAAGAAGGATGGTACGGACCGAATGGTTGTAGATTACCGGCCGGTCAATTTGGTCACAATCAAGAACAAATACCCGCTTCCCAGGATCAACGATCTGTATGATCAGCTCGCTGGATCCTCAGTCTTCTCCAAGATGGATTTGAGGTTGGGTTACCATCAAATCAAAATCAGAAACGGGGACATTTCTAAAACGGCCTTTGTTACTCGTTACGGCCAATACGAGTACACCGTCATGTCCTTCGGTTTAACCAACGCTCCAGCCACTTTTTCTCGGTTAATGAACTCAATCTTCATGGAGTATTTGGATAAATTCGTCGTAGTTTATCTCGATGATATACTCATATACTCCAAGAACGAGGAAGAACATGCCGAACATCTAAGGCTAGTGTTGCAGAAACTCCGAGAGCATCGCCTTTATGCCAAATTTTCTAAATGTGAGTTCTGGTTGCCAGAAGTGACCTATCTGGGTCATGTAATATCTGGTAAAGGTATTGCTGTTAACCCTGAGCGAGTTCAAGCTGTCCTTGACTGGACTCCACCCGAATCGGTCAAGCAAGTTCGGAGTTTTCTAGGCTTAGCGAGCTATTGCCGTCGCTTTGTCGAGAACTTCTCCAAAGTCGCTAAACCTCTAACCGAACTCCTCAAGAAAGATAAGAAGTTCGAATGGACTCCACAATGTGAGCACAGCTTTCAGGAACTGAAAAGACGCCTGACTTCTGCTCCCGTGCTGGTACCACCAGACTTCTCCAAAGACTTTGTTATCTACTGCGACGCCTCGCGACAAGGACTAGGTTGCATTCTCATGCAAGATCGACACGTAATTGCTTACGCTTCACGGCAATTGCACCCACATGAGGAGAATTATCCTACTCATGATCTAGAACTTGCAGCCGTAGTCTATGCACTTAAGACCTGGCGACATTACCTCCTCGGTAATCGTTGCGAAATATTCACTGATCACCAAAGTCTGAAGTATATTTTCACCCAACCGGATTTGAATCTCAGGCAAAGACGTTGGGTTGAATTGATCACTGACTTCGACCTAGGGATAACCTATACCCCAGGGAAAGCCAACGTCATGGCTGATGCGCTAAGTCGTAAATCTTATTGTAACAACCTGATGTTACAACAAAGTCAACCGCTTCTCCATGAGGAATTTCGGAAGCTTAACCTTCACATTGTATCTCAAGGTTTTCTCTCCACCTTGGTGGCAAAACCTACCCTTACGGATCAAATCATCAAAGCACAGAAGGTAGATCCGGGAATCTCCCGCATCAAGAGGAACATTCAGAAAGGAATTGCGAATTGTTTCTCCGTTAATGATCAAGGAGTCGTGTACTTCGGGGATCGATTAGTAGTTCCCAAAGTGCGCAACCTAAGGCGATTAATCCTTAAGGAAGCCCATGAATCTCCTCTCACCATTCATCCCGGTAGTACTAAAATGTATCAGGACCTACGCCAGAGGTTCTGGTGGACTAGGATGAAGAGAGAAATTGCTCAGTATATTGCCAATTGCGACGTCTGTCGTCGTGTAAAAGCAGAGCATCAACGGCCTGCTGGCACCCTTCAACCCTTAGCTATTCCTGAATGGAAATGGGATAAAATTGGTATGGATTTCATTACCGGTTTTCCCAGGACCAAGAGAGGGAATAATGCTATCTTCGTCGTGGTCGATCGTCTTTCCAAAGTAGCTCATTTCCTACCTGTTCGTGAGAGTATAACCGCTAGTCAGCTAGCAGACTTATACATCTCCCGAATAGTGTCCCTCCATGGTGTTCCTTTGGAAATCAATTCGGATCGAGGAAGTCTTTTCACCTCTCGATTTTGGGAAAGTTTCCAAAATGCTATGGGAACCCGTCTCTCCTTTAGCACCGCTTTCCACCCTCAGTCAAGTGGTCAAGTGGAACGCGTCAACCAAATTCTAGAAGACATGCTTCGAGCCTTTGTTATCTCTTTCGGAATGGACTGGGAGAAGTGCCTTCCATTTGCCGAATTCGCTTACAACAACAGCTATCAATCTAGCTTGGGTAAAGCCCCTTTTGAAGTTCTCTATGGACGACAATGTCGAACACCCCTTAACTGGTCAGAGACCGGGGAAAGACAATTCTTTGGCCCGGATATGATTCAGGAAGCAGAAGAACAAGTTCGTATCGTTCGTGAAAAGTTGAAAACAGCCCAATCTCGTCAAAAGAGTCAATATGACCGAAAACATAAGGCTATGACTTTCGAGGTTGACGAGAAGGCTTATCTTCAGGTCACCCCTCTGAAGGGAACCCATCGCTTCGGTATCAAAGGCAAATTGGCTCCTCGTTACATTGGACCTTTTCGCATTCTTGCCAAACGAGGAGAAGTTGCCTACCAATTGGAACTACCTCCGCACCTCTCCAGAGTTCACGATGTCTTCCACGTTTCTCAACTCAGGCGTTGCTTCTCGGATCCTATCCGTGAAGTGGACCACGAAACGCTTGATCTCCAAGATAATCTTACATATCGAGAGTACCCCATTCGTATCCTCGATCAAGCCGAGCGTACCACGCGACGTCATAATATCAAGTTTCTCAAGGTTCAATGGTCGCACCATTCTGAAGATGAAGCAACTTGGGAAAGGGAGGATCGTCTTCGACTCGAGTACCCCGCCTTCTTCTCGGAGGAACCCAAATCTCGGGACGAGATTCTTTTGAGTGGGGGTGAGTTGTCACACCCTAGCTAGTCATGCATTAGAGTGTTGCATCATGTTTATTCTTTCATCAGAAACTTGAAATGGGGATGACAGAACCCCCAGTTCCCTCTGAAACCAATTAGGGTTACTAAAATAATTCTTCAATGAACCTGAATAGGCGATAAACCTGGACTGGAGGCTTAGGTGATTAGGTAGGTCGTGGCCGACACCCACGTTGGGCTTCCGCTTGAAGGTTGCCGAGTACATGTCGTGTAAACGACGATAAGTGGTGAGAGCGTGTATGAAGAAGTACACCCCTGCAGGGTTATCATGATCTATTCGAATAGCCGCGTCCGCGGTAAAGGACTACTTGGTTGCCTATACAGTTCATAGACAAGTAAATGGAAACTATTAAAAGCCTCAAGATAAGTGTGAGTGCCGAGGATGGCTCTTCCGTAGGAAGACGGAGGTGGATCCTCGGTAGTGTATTGAAGTGGTGAATAGTGGACTCGAGTGCGCAAAACTATTTCAAATGGAGTATCGTAGGATAGTCTAGCCAGGAGTCAAAGCTGGCTTGCTGCAATAACTCCACCAACCCTTCTTGATACTATGCATGTATGTAGGATCTGATGTAAGTCTTGCTGAGTACCTTTGTACTCATGTTGCTATAATCTACATTTTTACAGAAGACGCTGCAACCCCTTCTGATGGGTTCTATGTAGACGTTGACATCAACGAGTAGGCTAAAGACCCAGGTGGTGACCCTGAGCTTGTGATGGACCACGTAGTATAGCTAGGCTTTCCAAGCCTCTTTTATTTTACTAGTTGTCTGTACCCAGACAATGTACTTCCGCTGCTGGCTTGTATGATTGTATGACTTGTATGTTGGGTCGTGAGACCCGTGCCTTTGTGAATGTTATGTATGGCTCCCTGAGCCTTAAATAAAGTACTTGTGTCATAGAGTCATGTTGTGATGCTTCGTTGTATTTGCACATATCGAGCATATTGTGTGTATGATTGAAATGCTTGGTATGTGTGGGATCTGACTATCTAGTTGTTTATCTTTAGTAGCCTCTCTTACCGGGAAATGTCTCCTAGTGTTACCGCTGAGCCATGGTAGCTTGCTACTGCTCTGGAACACTTAGGCTGGCCGGCATGTGTCCTTCTTCGTTCCTGTGTCTGTCCCTTCGGGGAAATGTCACGCTTTGAGTACCGGAGTCCTGTTAGCCCGCTACAGCCCGGTTTACCGGAGTCCTGCTAGCCCAGTACTACAGCCCGGACCCACTTGCTGATGACCGACACGTTCGAAGCTGGGTCATGGATGCCTGTCCCTGTAGGTCTGTGCCACTTTGGGTTTACGACTAGTCATGTCAGCCCGGGCTCCTTATCATATGGATGCTAGCAACACTATCATATACGTGAGCCAAAAGGCGCAAACGGTCCCGGGAAAAGGTAAGACGACACCCGTGGGGATACCGTGCGTGAGGCCGCAAAGTGATATGAGGTGTTACCAGCTAGATCGATGTGACATCGAGTCGGGGTCCTGACACTGGGTGGACGCTTTGTTCTTTGATTGTGGGGGCTCTACGGCCTCCTCGTCAAATTCGGGCAGTAGTTTGCGCTTCGGGTAGCTCTTTGTTTGGCAACTATCGTCGTATTTGTCTGCGGTGTTGAGTACTTTGCTCCATCTCATTTTGAGTGCGTCTTCTGCTGTTTTGAGTTTCCACTTCTGCTTCTTCAGACTACGTGTAGTGGCGACGAGCCTTTTGTGGAGGTTCTTCTGCTCCAACGATGTGTCCGGCGTGAGATCGTCCGGACTGTTATCTTCGCCGGGGACGGATTATTTATCCAAGTTATCCTGTTCGGATGGTTGCTCGAGGGCATGTTCACCGTCCACCGGTTCGCCCTGCTCTATGGCTGGGTCTGTATGGGTGCTGTATTTGTCGAGGCGGGACTTTGAGCGGCGCTTACGTCGCCGTTTTGACTGCTTTTCGAGGGAATTATCCTTCGCAGTGTCCCGTTGTTCCTCGTTATCGCTTCCTTTGGGTGTATCCACCATATATACATCATGAGTTGAGGTGGCCTTCCAGTGCCCTGTAGGCGCTGGTTCTTGGTCATCTCCGGCATCGTCGTCCATACCATCGATGTCTTCGGAGTCAAAGTCGAGCATGTCGGTTAAATCATCGACAGTGGCTACAAAGTGGGTGGTGGGTGGGCGTTGAATTTCTTCGTCGTCCGTGTCCCAACCTTCCTGACCATAGTCCAGCCAGGGCTCTCCTGATAAAGAGAGAGACTTTAGCGAGTTCAGGATGTCGCCGAAGGGCGAGTGCTGAAAGATGTCCACGGCAGTGAACTCCATAACAGGTGCCCAATCGGATTCGATTGGCAGCGGCGCGGAAGGTTCGGAGTCCAGAGAGGAGTCCGGCACCTTGGAGTCACGAGCTTCGCAAAGGACATGGATGGTGTTCGGCTCGATCACCGTAGAGATTGTAGCCCCCGAGGCGGTGTCCAGCCACTCATCCTCGATCGGCAAAGTCGGCTCCGAGCTAAGGGTCGGAGCGGGCTCTGGTGCGGCCTCCAGGGTACTGTCCGGCGGCAGAGCTAGATCATACCCATCGAGACAGTGCGGCGCGCTTGGTTGTGGCTCAAATCCGCCAAAGATCAATTCTCCTCGGACGTCAGCCGTGTAGTTCAAACTCCCAAATCTGGCCTGATGGCCAGGGGCGTAGCTTTCGATCTGCTCTAGATGGCCAAGTGAATTGGCCCGCAGTGCAAATCCGCCAAATACGAAGATCTGTCCGGGGAGAAAAGTCTCATCCTGGACCGCGTCGTTGTTGATGATCAAAGGGGCCATCGGGCCTAAAGGTGACGACACAGAGGAACTCTCAATGAAAGCACCAATGTCGGTGTCAAAACCGGTGGATCTCGGGTAGGGGGTCCCGAACTGTGCGTCTAGGCAGATGGTAACATGAGACAAGGGACACGATGTTTTTACCCAGGTTCGGGCCCTCTCGGTGGAGGTAAAACCCTACTCCTGCTTGATTAATATTGATGATATGGGTAGTACAAGAGTAGATCTACCACGAGATGAAAGAGGCTAAACCCTAGAAGCTAGCCTATGGTATGATTGTTGTTCGTCCTACAGACTAAAACCCTCTTCGGTTTATATAGACACCAGAGAGGGCTAGGGTTACACAGAGTCGGTTACAATGGTAGGAGATCGACATATCCGTATCGCCAAACTTGCCTTCCACGCCAAGGAAAGTCCCATCCGGACACGGGACGGAGTCTTCAATCTTGTATCTTCATAGTACAGGAGTCCGACCAACGGTGATAGTTCGGCTATCCGGACACCCCCTAGTCCAGGACTCCCTCACCCACCATCTCCGCGTCGGCGCCATCGTCCAGTTGGCGGGCTTCGTCACCCTCTGCAAGGGGTACCTGGGGGTCGAGCCCACAATCAACCTCTGGGCGCGCCTCTTCTCCCTGAAGCAGCAGGGGCCGACGGCCGGGGAGTTCGCCGATTGCGGCACCACCGTCATCTCGAAGCGGTCGGGGGCGGACTGCCCCAAAATTCCGCTGGAGGACTCTACCAAGAAATGGCAGAACTCCTTCTTCTACGTCCGCAGCTTGGGCACGGACCGCATCAACCTTCCGGCCTTCGCTATCGCGCCACCGTGGGCGAAGATGATTTGGGGCTATTCCCCCAGGAACCCGTCGTAGGATATCCTCAACCTCTACGAACGGGTAGCGGTGATGAAGACATGGGAGGGGCTCACTGGCAATGACCTCATTGCCGCGTTCATCATGCGTCGGGTTCTTCCGCTGCAGCGGTGCACCTGCCTCATCGGTGAAATGGCCGGCCTTTAAAACCCCAACCATGGGGTCGACGCGCCTGGCGGCGGACCAGATCGCGCGCCGGGTCAACGACATCTCCAAGGCCAACCTGCAGGATGACTGGCGGTTCGGCAAGGCACCGTACAGCCACGCGAACCCGGCGCCCCTGGTGAGTATTTGGTCTTCTTACTTTGCCGCCGCACACCTTATTGTCCGTCCCGACGTGACGCGGGAGGTGCTCATGAATGCCATCCGGCACCCTTACGCCCGGGCTCCATCGCAGGTGGTGCGGGCGGCGTCGGAGGAGCCCGCGGCCCACAACAGAGAGGAGGAGGACGAGGTCGACGCCGGCGCCGGGCATCGCGTGGGTGAGTCCTGCCTTCTTGCCTTCTCTTTTGTGTTTCTTGAGTTGTTGGTCGCTACATGGCGCGGGCGACATTGATGCCAGTTGCTGATGTAGTGGCGTTGGGCGGAGGAGGCGGCGACGCGGGCGGAGCCGGGTCGTTGCGCGGAGCGGCGCCGGGCTGTCCGCATGGGAAGGACAGTGTCCCGCCGCGGCCCCGGGCCCCGAAGCGCGCGACGGACCCGGCTGGGAGCGCGATGCCGGCCAAGAGGAAGCGCGGCACCGGGCAGGGGAGGCCGGCCCCCGTCCCGGTCTTGCAGGGGTATGTTTCTTCTTCGGCCTGCGTTCGAGCGGTCGAGCCAACTTGGCTTTTGCTCATTTTATATTCTTCTTCAGGTCGCCGATCACACTGGTGAGGGCGCCGACGGATGCCGCGGCTGCCGAGGAGGCCGCGTTCTGCAGGAGCCGGTCCGACCCCGTCGACCGGGTCGAGGAGGAGGAGCCGGCCGACCCGGACCTTGGCCTGGACCGAACCAACACCGAAGGCCTATCCTGGCGGGACAGGAACAGGGCCGAGGCGGAGCTGGAGGCGGCATCGGTCCGGTCTTGGACCGACGCTGCGGCGGCGTGGGCGCGAGCCGGCGAGGAGCCGGCATGACGCGAGATGCCGGAGGGCACGGTGGTGGCGGCGACGGTCTTCGAGCCGTCATTGATGAGGTAGCGCGGCCGAGGAGGCCAGGCTGATGTGGTGATCCTTGACCAGGAGGTCATGGAGGTGGAGGATGACACCCTACTGCAGGTCGACACTGTCGAGCGGGTGGGGGCCGACGGAGGCGGCGATGGCGCCGTCTTGGAGGAGGCACCACGGGTAGTGCCGCAGGGGACACCACCGGTGGTGGAGGAGGCGCCGCGGGTGGAGGTGCCGCAGGCCATCCTGGATGCCAAGCCAGTGGTGGTGTCGCGGGCCGTCCTGGCGTCTGGGTCATCAGCGGCACTGGAGAGGGCGCCGGAGGAGGGGCTGGCTGCGGCAGGGGCGGCCAGCAGGGAGCACGCCCTCGTACCCCGGCAAGGAGGACATTGGGCCGCCGCGTCGCAACCGATGCAGAGCGGGAGCGCCTTGGTCTTTGGGCCCTAGACCTAGGAGGAGGCGGTGATGGACGCTGCCAGACGCCGCCTGCGCGGGCGGACGGACCGGCTCGAGGCCTTTGCCCAGGCCGAGGTGGAGCGGACGCGGGATCTTGAGCGCGCCATGCTGGTAAGCTTCTTCATCAACTTCTTCATTGTGGGGGTGCGCTAGCGCACCCACTAGGTGTAGCCCCCAAGGTTCGGGCCAACTACGCAGTAGTTGGGTCGAATCTTTAGAATGCTGTCTTTGTTCTGATTACTGCCTTTTTCAGCAGCTCGACGCCTACTGGGTCGGCGCCTTCAACTGCCTCCTGGGTAAATACTGGGAGCTCAAGGAGCAGCTCGCCGCCAAGGAGGAGGAGCTCCGCATCGCCGCAGGTATATTCGTGCTCTTTTCTAGTGGGGGCGCGCTAGCGCATCCCCTGGGTGTAGCCCCCGAGATTCGGTCCAACTGTGTAATAGTTGGGCCAAATCTTAAGTCTTGCTCTTTCCTTTTCTGAAATCTTCCTTTTCGCAGCCGAGATGCTATCTCGGCAGACCCGGCTGCTTCGGGCCAGTCATCACTACGACCGGCTTGTCATCGACATCGGCCGTCTTGGGGCCGATGTGACGCGGGTGAAGGTGGAGGCGGCGGCGGCCCGTCGGTCGCTCGACGAGGCCAACCAGCTGCGGGAGTAGTTGGCGAGCCACAAGAGCCGGCTTGAGGCCGAGGTGGAGCTCCTCAAGGCGGAGGCTGCCAAGGTGGTGGAGGCGCAGCAGGCCCTGGTCGAGGCGGACTAGCAATGCAGCAGGCTGGCCGACGACAAGGGCCAGCTCCAGACCGAGGTGGAGCGCCTGAGGGATGCTACGTCTTGAGCTTGCGTTGGTTTTCCTTGAAGAGGAAAGGGTGATGCAGCAATAGTAGCGTAAGTATTTCCCTCGGTTTTTGAGAACCAAGGTATCAATCCAGTAGGAGGCTCCTCAAAAGTCCCACGCACCTACACAAACAAACAAAGAACTCGCAACCAATGCAATAAAGGGGTTGTCAATCCCTTCAAGGCCACTTGCAAAAGTGAGATCTGATAGAGATAGTATGATAAGATAAATATATTTTTGGTATTTTATAATATAGATATGAAAAGTAAAGATGCAAATAAAAGTAGATTGAAAGCTTTATATAATAAAAGATAGACCTGGGGGCCATAGATTTCACTAGTGGCTTCTCTCAAGATAGCATAAGTATTACGGTGGGTGAACAAATTACTGTCGAGCAATTGATAGAAAAGCGAATAATTATGAGATTACCTAGGCATGATCATGTATATAGGCATCACGTCCGTAACAAGTAGACCTACTCCCGCCTGCATCTACTACTATTACTCCACACATCAACCGCTATCCAGCATGCATCTAGAGTATTAAGTTCATAAAGAACAGAGTAACGCATTAAGAAAGATGACATGATGTAGAGGGATAAACTCATGCAATATGATATAAACCCCATCTTTTTATCCTCGATGGCAACAATACAATACGTGCCTTGCTGCCCCTGCTGTCACTGGGAAAGGACACCGCAAGATTAAACCCAAAGCTAAGCACTTCTCCCATTGCAAGAAAGATCAATCTAGTAGGCCAAACCAAACTGATAATTCGAAGAGACTTGCAAAGATAACTTAATCACACATAAAAGAATACAGAGGAGATTCAAATATTTCTCATAGATAAACTTGATCATAAATGCACAATTCATCGGATCTCGACAAACACACCACAAAAAGAGTTACATCGAATAGATCTCCAAGACGATCGAGGAGAACATGGTATTGAGATCCAAAAAGAGAGAAGAAGCCATCTAGCTAATAACTATGGACCCGAAGGTCTATGGTAAACTACTCACAACTCTTCTGAGGGGCTATGGTGTTGATGTAGAAGCCCTTCGTGGTCGATTCCCCCTCCGGCGAAGCGCCAACGAAGGCTCCAAGATGGGATCTCGCGGATACAGAAGGTTACGGTGGTGGAAATAGTTTTTCGTGGTCGCATTTGATGTTCTCCGGGTACGTGGGTATATATAGGAGGAAGAAGTAGGTCGGCGGATGCCCGAGGGGCCCACGAGATAGGGGGGCGCGCCAGTAGGGGGGGGGGTGCCCTGCACCCTCATGGCCTCCTCGGTTACTTCTTGACTTGCACTCCAAGTCCTCTGGATTATGTTCGTTCCAAAAATCACGCTACCGAAGGTTTCATTCTGTTTGGACTCCATTTGATATTCCTTTTCTTCGAAATACTGAAATAGGCAAAAAAATAGCAATACGAGCTGGGCCTCCGGTTAGTAGGTTAGTCCCAAAAATGATATAAATGTGTAAAGTAAAGCCCATAAACATCCAAAATGGGTAATATAATAGCATGGAACAATAAAAAAATTATAGATACGTTGGAGACGTATCAAGCATCCCCAAGCTTAATTCCTGCTCGTCCTCGAGTAGGTAAATGATAAAAACAAAATTTTTGATGTGGAATGCTACCTAGCATAAATCTCAATGTAATTTTCTTTATTGTGGCATGAATGTTCAGATCCAAATGATTCAAAATAAAAGTTCATATTGACATAAGAAATAGTAATACTTCAAGCATACTAATCAAAGCAATCATGTCTTCTCAAAATAACATGGCTAAAGAAAGTTCATCCCTACAAAATCATATAGTTAGGCTATGCTTCATTTTCGTCACACAAAAATGCTCACAAATTATACACCCCCGATGACAAGCCAAGCAATTGTTTCGTACTTAAATAATCTCAAACTTTTTGAACTTTCACGCAATACATGAGCGTGAGCCATGGATATAGCACTATGGGTGGAATAGAATATGATGATGGGGATTGTGTGGAGAAGACAAAAAAGGAGAAAATCTCACATTGACGAGGATAATCAACGGGCTATGGAGATGCCCATCAATCGATGTCAACATGAGGAGTAGGGATTGCCATGCAACGGATGCACTAGAGCTATAAATGTATGAAAGCTCAACAAAAGAAACTAGTGGGTGTGCATCCAACTTGCTTGCTCACGAAGATCTAGGGCATTTTGAGGAAGCCCATCGTAGGAATATAGAAGCCAAGTTCTATAATGAAAAATTCCCACTAGTATATGAAAGTGAAAACATATGAGACTTGCTATATGAAGAACATGGTGCTACTTTGAAGCACAAGTGTGGAAAAAGAGATAGTAACATTGCCCCTTTTTATTTTCTTCTTTTTTTCTCTTTTTCTCTTTGGCCTTTCTTTTTTTTCTTTTTGTCCTTTCTTCTTTTTTTTCTTTTGGCCTTTCTTTTATTTTTATTTTTGGCCTTCCTTTTTTTTTATTTTTTTATTTGGGGACAATGCTCTAATAATGATGATCATCACACTTTTATTGATTTACAACTCATGAATTACAACTCAAAACTAGAACAAGATATGACTCTATATGAATGCCTCCGGCGGTGTACCGGTATGGGCAATGAATCAAGAGTGACATGTATGAAAATTATGCATGGTGGCTTTGCCACAAATACGATGTCAACTACATGAGCATGCAAGGCAATATGACAATGATGATGCGTGTCATAATAATAAACGGAACGGTGGAAAGTTGCACGACAATATATCTCGGAATGGATATGGAAATGCCATAATAGGTAGGTATGGTGGCTGTTTTGAGGAAGATATAAGGAGGTTTATGCGTGATAGAGCGTATCGTATCACGGGGTTTGGATGCACCGGCGAAGTTTCCACCAACTCTCAAGGTGAGTGTCGGTGTCAAAACCGGCGGATCTCGGGTAGGGGGTCCCGAACTGTGCATCTAGGCGGATGGTAACAGGAGACAAGGGACACGATGTTTTTACCCAGGTTCGGGCCCTCTCGATGGAGGTAAAACCCTACTCCTGCTTGATTGATATTGATGATATGGGTAGTACAAGAGTGGATCTACCACGAGATCAAGGAGGCTAAACCCTAGAAGCTAGCCTATGGTATGATTGTTGTTGTGTCCTACGGACTAAAACCCTCCGGTTTATATAGACACCGGAGAGGGCTAGGGTTACACAGAGTCGGTTACAATGGTAGGAGATCTACATATCCGTATCGCCAAGCTTGCCTTCCACGCCAAGGAAAGTCCCATCCAGACACGGGACGAAGTCTTCAATCTTGTATCTTCATAGTCTTGGAGTCCGGCCGATGATGCACTACTAGGAAAATGGCTATAGATGGGATTGACACTAATGGCGCACCAGAAAGATGGTGCGCCATTAGTATATACTAATGGCGCACCACAATCTGATGCGCCATTAGAGTTTAAACAACTAATGGCGCACCATGCTACGGGTGCGCCATTAGTATCAAATTTTTTTTAACTAGTGCGCCTGTCCAAACATACTAATGGCGCATCCCGGCAAAGTGCGCCATTAGTAGTTGTAACTACTAATGGCGCACTAGGCAGCAGTTGCACCATTAGTATAGAATTTTTTTTGAACTAGTGCGCCTATCCAAACATACTAATGGCGCATCCTGCCCAAGTGCGCCATTAGTAGTTGTAACTACTAATGGCGCACCAGGCAGTGGGTGCGCCATTAGTATAGGATTTTTTTTGAACTAGTGCGCCTATCCAAACATACTAATGGCGCATCCTGCCCAAGTGCGCCATTAGTAGTTGTAAGTACTAATGGCGCACCATGCAAGAGGTGCGCCATTAGTAAGTGGGCAGCAACAAGATATTTGGGACAGCCTCTCCTACCCACACACTCACTTTCTCCCCACTTCATTCTCTCCACCTCCTCCTTGTCTCGGGTGCCTCCTCTTTTTCACCTCATTTCCACCATAGATTCATTCAAATTAAGTGGTTAAATTACCTTGTTTTAATAGGTAAGTAAGGGGGGAAGCTATATTTAGGTTGTTCTCCTTACAACAATGTGCACATGCACTTTTTACGGCCTAGCTAGATCTATGTAT
>NC_057795.1:190088253-190094602 GCF_018294505.1 Triticum aestivum | reverse complement strand
TTGTGGAGCCCACCTCGATCCCCCTCCATCTCGACCGCTATCCCACCTCGCCAGATCCGGTCCCCCTCGGCGCCGAGCACCCCCCAAGTCCACCGGCCGCCGCCGCCGACCCACCGCACCCTCGATTCCCCTACCCAACCGCCGCCGCCGACCCCCCGCACCCCGCGCACCGTCTTATAAAAAAAATAAGTATCAAACAGCTTTTTAAATGCTACTGTCTTATAAAAAAATATTACTGTTATTATTTAAACAAGTTTGAACATATTTAAACATAAATAAGTATCAAACAGCTTTTTAAATGATAAAAAAAAATTTGTGGAGCCTGGGAGTCGAACCCAGGACCTCCTGGTGTGAGAACTGGCTACTGACCAGTCGAGCTAGTAGAGGGGACTTGGTGTGGATCAGGTCAGGTGGGAGATAACCTGTTGGCTCGAGCAGAAATAAAAAAAAAATACTAATGGCGCACCAGGGTGAGGTGCGCCATTAGTGTGGATATACTTATGGCGCACCGGGGGGTGGTGCGCCATTAGTATTGTGCCCCCATCCATATTTTTCCTCCCCGGCCCTCGATCCCCTTCTCGCCCTCGCCCTCGATCCCCTTCCCCTCTCCTCTCCTCTCCCGACGCCGCTGCCCCGCCGCCTCGACGCCGCCCCGATGCCGCGACGCCGCCGCGACACCGTGAGATGCCGCGACGCTGCCCTCTCCTCTCCCGACGCCGCCGCCCCGCCGCTTTCCCCACGGAGAAGGAGGAGGAAGAGGGGGCGCTCGCCGTTGACCTCGCCCGGCCGACTCCGGTGGCCAGGCCGACTCGCCATCGCCCCGTCGCCCTCGTCGCCGGTGGCCCGGACGCCGCCCCGTCCACACCACCGTCGCCGGAGCACCCACACCACCACCCGGACCTCGTCGCCCCCGTGAGCTCCCCCTCCTCCTCTCCCCCTCTCCCCCTCGCATCCCCCGTGAGCCCCATCTCTATTTCTTCTTGTCACCAGCACCACCACCACCAGCAGACCTGCATATCACGTGAGAACATTTTAGTCATTTATATACCAACTGTTGCAGCAAAACAGAATTGCAACTATTTTTGCCTGAAAGTAGAAGACATGAACATGGTCAGAAAAAAGAAAAACCTAAAGAACACTTTGCATTTTGGATTCTGCATTAATTCTGTGTTTTTTGTATGCACTTCGATTGTTAACTTGGCATACATTGCTAGCAAAGTACTATTTCAATTGAGCGTGCGACCAATGCCCTCGACTAGATGCATGTCAGGCAAGGGCCTCGATTTCTACTAATCCTTTTGACTGGCTTTAATTGTTTTGGTCCTGATGGGCACTATTTTTCTGCACACAAGGGAGAGTTCCTTAGCTTAACCAATAAAGATAATGTGTGACATAAGCAAAAAATATGATACACAGTAGATATTTGGGGCTGGAATGAAGAGTCCACAATTCTTACAAATGATACAAGTCAAATTCAGTACTTGGAAGAAAAAGTTGTGAGATCAAATAGCAGAAGGCAACTTAACGTAGTATTCCCTCCGATCCAAAATAAGTATTGCAGTTTTGAACCGGGGTTAGTTCAAAACTGCGACACTTATTATAGATCGGAGGTAGTATTATTTAGTCAGCAAGCCAAGTTTAAGTTCTGCAGAAGTTGGCAACAGCTTAAATTAGTGCTGAAAGCGTGCTTATAAAGCGTGCTTAACATTGTTTTGCCACAGAGCCAACTCAAAACTCTGATCAATTGAAATAGTACTTTGCTAGCAATGTATGCCAGTTGCCATTTTGGATTCTACATCAATCATTTTTATTCATATGATTCATTTGTATTAGGTTTTGGCAGATATTGTTAACTTGACTTGAGACCATCCCGCACACAGGTGTGACTCTTATAATCATACAACCATCTGTAATTCAATCAAGCAAAACCTAATGAACATGGTCAGAAAAATAATGTTCATAATATAAATGGTGAGTCAGAGTGGTTACACACCTCATCTTCCTAAGGACACTTGACATCTCCTCTCTCTTCTTCTTTGCTCTCTTGTGAGTACCAAGCTTTCTCTTGGCGACCTTGAGTGCACGCTTGTCCTTTCCAACCTTAAGAAGCTCAGTGATACGTTTCTCATAGGGAGCGAATCCAGCAACCTCCCTAATCAAGTTCCTGACAAATTGCACCCTCTTGGTACCTTTCTGCAAAATATGCCAAGATAACATTGTAAGAATAACTGCAAACTGGATAGACATGTTATAATAATTCAGCTGAGCATATAGGAGCATGTAAGTTAACTTTGTTTCAGCTTCACACAAGTTACAATTCGCTAAAAAAAGCCAGCTAGAATAGCCAAATAACAATTTGGTCCCAAACACAGCAAGGTCCTATTTTACTTTCAACATGACCTGACAATAGTTCAGTTTACAGCTGAGGACAAAGATTTTGTGCAGGACAAGGCTATTTGTTATCGATCAAATAAATGATTTAGAAACCATCAATAAGTAGGACTAGTGATTTATTATGAAGTTGCTTGGGTTTATTATGAAGTACTTTGATCATGTCTCTTTATTTGTACTGCTGCTAATATACTTTATATGATGATGAAGTGCTACTGAGTTGTGTGCAAATTTCGTTAAATCAGTGATGTGTATGTGTGCTGTCAGTTATGTGTATGTGCTTATTTTAATCCAGTGAAATATGGCACTGAACTGTAGCTAGCTAAACGGTAGTTTTGCTTAAATTGGTGAAATTTGGCACTGAAATGTAGCTAGCAATGCAAATATCTCAATGAATTCAGCTCTGTTTTCTGTGTGAAACTGTTGTTGTTAAATGAAGCCACATTCGAGTCCACATGCCAATGTATTTTCCATGTTGTGATGGAGGCCTTTTTTGCCTTGTCCACCCGAGAGGCCCTTGAGTTTGCTGGAATGTCGATTAACTTCCGTTCCAGCAAATTCGGGTACTCCATATGTCCTATTTTCAGCAAAGGTCATGCTGAAATTTTCCGTGAATTTTAGCATGACTTTGCTAAAAATAGGACATATGGGGTACTTGTGACTAATGCATGGGCCGGGGTATCTTAGTAGTTAATTAAGTAGGATCAAGTGCCCCGGCGTACTTGTGACTAATGCATGGCTTTTAGGGTGCCTCGGTGTCGATAAAAACCGAAATGATGAAAAGTTAGGCTTTTAGGGTGCCTTGGCGTCGAAAAACCCTCAATGATAAAAGCTTAGATTTTAGGATGCCTCGGTGTCGACAAACCCTAAATGATGAGACCATGATCTTGTTCCTTGACAATAACCAACTTTTTGACCAAACTTTGTTTCTATTTAGAGAGAAACATGGCCCACAACGATGAGGCCGGGGGTTCGGGCGGCAACGCATTCTGGGAGCTGTCCCAGGAGATGGAGGAACAACCTCACTTGTATGAGGCCGCCACCTTCCCCACCGATCCTGAGACCACGGATGGTGCCGCCGAGGATGACCACACTGATGCCACCACTGATGGTGCCGCCGAGGATGCCACCACTGATGATGGCGGCGCACGCACAGATAGCAGCCAGCCGAAGAGGCAACGGAAGGACCGGCGCCCGATCGTGCTCCGCACCCTCAAGGAGGAAGTTACTGAAGTAGACTCCAACGGGAATCCAACAGCGCCCGAACGAATAGTCAAGGGGTACTCGCTTCAGCTCGGGTGCATTGTCCGGAGCACCGTCTCGATCAACACCGAGAACCTGAGGCATCCTGACCGGGGGAATTTGCGCCACCTCCTCTTCATGAAGCTGCACGAACGATACAAGTTCCCCGCTGAATTCGAAAACACAAGCCTCAAAGGGAATAAAGTGAACAATGCTGCCCTCACGAAGATGAGCAAGGCCCTGTCTACTTGGAAAAGCAATGTGAAGAGAATGATCGAGAAAGGTGAGAGTTATGAGAAGATCAAGGAGAAAAATCCTTCGATCACCGAAGATGACTACAACGACTTCAAGATCAATTGCTCGAGCACCGCAAGCTCCCAATCAAGTGAGTGGGGGAAACAAATGCGGGAGCTGAACATAGGGGAACACACACTCGGTCCCGGCGGTTACAGAGTGGCGGAGCCTATATGGGACAAGGAGGAGGCGGACCGTGCCGAGCAAGGCCTACCGCCCTCTTCGATAAATACGGTGACAAGCAGACCAGGAACTTTGTCAGGGCCCGGTACAAGAAGGACCCGAAAACAAAGGAGCTTACCACGGATCCGAAGACCAGGCAGCTTGAGCTTGTTCTGGTAAGGAATACACCCCTGCGTAATTAGCTCCATATGGTTGCATTCTAATTAATGAAGCCGAATTTCTAAATGGTTCACATTCCTTCCGCAGGCGACTGAAAGCAGTAGCGCGGGGTCGACTCAGAGCAACCCTTGGGACACCACTCTAAATAGGGGGTTGAATATAATGAAGAACAAGGATAAGCTCAGTAAGCCGACGTCAGCTGGTCGTGTGGCCGGTAAAGGCTTGTCGACAAAATGGGGGTCATACTATACCGCTGGTGTGCGGAAGGAGAAAAAGACCAGCTCGGAAAGCCAGGCGCGAGAGGTTCAAGAACTCAAGGCACAGGTGGCGCGGATTCCAGAGATTGTCCAAGAGCAAGTGGAACAATGACTCGGAGCGACGATCACCGCCCTTGTGCCTACCTTGATCTCGGGGTTGAGTGCGTGGATTGTGGGCGGCCAACAGGGGCCGCCCCCGATTCCTAGCTTCACGGCCAGCAACTCACATAATGCGATGGCGGGGCCATTGGTGCCTCCGGCGGAGGCGGCATTGGTGTCTCCGACGCCGGCACGGGAGCTTAATGCACCCGGGTGTACGCCGGCCGGCACCTCTTCAGCAAGCGGCCGCTCCGTCAACTGCACGCCCGCCGTTGGCGGTGCCTCGACATTAGCCGAGCTCGACGCCATCATCACGGTAACTAATTAAGCCTCTCTCGGCCGAGGACTTCATCTCCTTGCCTTTGACTGGGCATCCCTCACGCCCTACATGTTTTCGCAGGGCGCCGCCGACGTTCCGTGCACTCTCCTCCACTTCGTGAACAACGAGTTGGTCGATGTCGCCAAGGGCAAAATCGTTCAACCGGGCAACCCCTTGTTCCACGGTACCCAGATGCCACCCAACTTGTTTAGGGTTCAACTGGTTCGGGTGCTACCAGGCTGCGACGACTTGTTACCTCCGATTCGACCCGTCGGGGCCGACGATGATGACGTGATGACCCTCAGCGCCTGCCTGAGCTGGCCCCTGCTTTGGCCGAAGAGCCAGATTCGTTTGGGGGCGGGGGACACCACCCCAAAGACAACACCGCCAGTCGTGCCGGCGCCAAGTCGGCCCCATGGCAAGACCGCCGTAACGGTGTCGGACATCCCTATGCCACTGGATCCAAACATGCATATGGCACAGGATCAGAACGACGACGACGACGATGATGATACATTTGGCAACGTCGATCAGTACTTTGCCGAGCATGGGTACGATGGCGACTTCATGGGGCCTCCTTCTCAAGAACCAAACCCAACAAAAGACGTGTGCGATCTAGCTCGTACCGCGGAGAAGCCAAGTTGCAACAGGCGCCGTCTGGCGTTCAGCTCTCAGGAGACGCCTCCAGCTGCCGACTTCACCGAGCCTCAGATAGGCGAGGTGCGAAATATTATCAGCCCCAACACACTCAAGAAGGCGGTCTGTGAGCAGAACTCGGTCCCATTACAGGAGAAGAAGAAGGCACGCAAAAGAAAGACTAAGAAGGGTGCGAGCCAGCCGGCACCGAGTACGATCCGTGCTCAGGACGGGCCACCTTCACCGCAGGATATCTCGAGGAGGGTGCATGTGGCGGGTAGGGCGATGCTACCACCAAATATGCTCAATGCTGCAACCGGTGCTATGCGGAGTCTGCATGACAGTGTTCTTTCTTTGGAGAAGCGGCGTCTCAGAGAGAAGGATGTGGCATACCCGGTTTTCGTGGTCAAGGTGCCAGAGGGCAAGGGCTTTGTGGATGGCGACATCGGGGGTACGATCGTCCTGCGGTTTGATGACATCTTTGCTATGTTTAACCTTCATCCGCTGCACTACACCTTCGTTCGGCTATTTTCGCTGAGTATGGAGATGCGGATCATTCGCGACAAGACCCCGGACATCGTGATAGTCGACCCCTTCTACATGCGTGCCAAGATCTTGGGCAGCGCTGGGGACCGGCAAGTCGCGAGTTCTTACCTCGAAGGCGTCATTCTGGCAAACCAAGATAAGGATAACTTCCTCGTGCCTTACTTTCCCGAGTAAGTCCTCCCCTCAACCGGCCCGTAACATATGAATTCTTACTTTTCGATCG
>NC_057795.1:190070256-190087624 GCF_018294505.1 Triticum aestivum | reverse complement strand
AGCCGCCTGGCGGTCAGAAGGGTGCCTACTACGCCATCCATCACATGCGGGCGATCGTACGGGACCATCATCAACTTCTGCTACTGAGTAAACTCCAAGATTGGGCCGCGAGCGTGTCGGCAATCCAGGACGCGGACCTCCGACAAGAATTCTTTCGCATCCAGTCGGAGTTTGCGGAAATCATCCATCAAGATGTCCTTCGTACCTCGGGGCAGTTCTACCTCAGAAATCAACCGTCCAACAGTGACATCGACACAATGCTACAAATGCAGGATGACAACGCCCGTTCTTTCATGACTCCCATGATAGACGGCGGCTTCATCCACGCTCCGGTCCCTTGAGTCGAGTTGTCTAGTTCTGAAACATCGATTGGCTCATGTTGTAATTAAACTTTAATGAACTTGTAGTATGTCTCTTTGGTTTTGAGAGTCGTTCAACTTAGATGTAATCGATGCTATTAATGTATTGCTTTTCTCTTCCGATCGTTCTGTTGCATAATTATATATTGCTTATGTATTGTCTGTGAATTGGTACTAACGTTTCGTTTGGCTAGTGCATAGTGATGTCGACGTATGTCGTGTACAAGGGTAAGGTTCCCGGAGTCTACGATGACTGGGAGGAGTGTCGGAGACAGGTTCACCGATTCAGCGGTAACAGTTACAAAGGGTACACCACTAGGGCTGAGGCCGAATCTAGATACGCCCGCTATCTAGCGGGAGAGGGGAGGGAGCGTTGGAGGAACCGGATGAAGACGATTTTCATCGTGATGATGCTCATCGTGATGACCGCAGCTCTCTTCTATGTGATGGTAGTTTAGATGATCGATATCGACTTGTAATGCAAAGACAAACTCGCTACTCGCGGTCTCGAGACTTGTAATATAATGTTCTATCTTTGTTCGGTCTTTTTAATTCAGAGACTAATATGATGAATTGTATTCGGAGACTAATATGATGAATTGTATTCAAAGACTAATCTTCTATTGTATTTGATGAATCTATTGTTGATGTGTGTTGTCTATATTTTGTCAAATTATACATTTTGTAACCTGTGCAAAAAACAGAAAATAAAAAAATAAAAAAAACCTAATATTCATACTAATGGAGCATCACACGATAGTGCGCCATTAGTATGACAGTGCATACTAATGGCGCATCACCGGGTAGTGCGCCATTAGTATGCTGCGGTTACTAATGGCGCATCCAGAGGTGGTGCGCCATTAGTATGCCAAAGCACCTGGGTATACATGCCAACTGGGAGGCATACTAATGGCGCACCCTCGCATATACTAATGGCGCACCAGGTGGTGCGCCATTAGTATACCAGATACTAATGGCGCACCAGCTGGTGCGCCATTAGTAAAAATTACTAATGGCGTGCTATCAGTGGCGCACCAGTGATGCGCCATTAATGGCCATATTAGGTGCGCCATTAGTAGTGGTATTTCTAGTAGTGATGATAGTTCGGCTATCCGGACACCCCCTAGTCCAGGACTCCCTCAGTAGCCCTGAACCAGGCTCCAATGACGACGAGTCCGACGCACATATTGTCTTCGGCATTGCAAGGTGGGTTCCTCCTCCGAATAGTTCATAGAAGATTGTGAACACTAGGATAGTGTCCGGCTCTGTAAAATAAATTCCACATACCACCGTAGAGAGAATAATATTTACACAAGTTCAATCTGCTGACGTATTTTGTGGCGTGATGTCACACCACTACCAAGCCTTTACTCGAATCGTTTTTATTATACCACCTCAGCGCGTTTAGCGAAGCGGTTTCCTTGGCACGTCTTGTCGAAGCAGAGATCGTGTTCCCCTTATTCCGGGATTCCCATCAATACGGACGTGGGTAACCCAACCGCGCCCGTTGCCACGCCTCCTCCATCGAAGGTGAGTTCCAAACGGTCACGGGGACGGCTCTTGGTATTCTCCCTCTTTATAATGAGACCAAGGCTCGTTCTTTTTCTTCAATCCTCAATTGAATCCGCCCCTCGCCCTGAGTTCCAACACTCAGGGCTCCAGATTCGAGCGCTTCGAACCTTCGACAATGTCCGGCTCCGACCTACAAGGCCAGTGGATGCCCTCCTCCGTCACGGAAGAGGACGTGCTAAAGCTGAGAGAAGCCATGTACTTAACCTACGAGATTTCGCATAGGTTGCCTGCCCAAGGGCAAGTCATTCCTACTCCCGAGCCAGGCGAGAGCGTCGTGTTCGTGTCTCACCTCCATCGGGGTTTAGGCTTCCCGATGGATCCCTTCATGAGGGGGCTCATGTTTTACTATGGGTTGGAATTCCACGACTTGGCTCTGGAGTCCATCCTCCATATCTCGTCATTTATTGTCGTCTGCGAAGCCTTCCTCCGCACTACCCCTCACTTCGGTTTATGGCTCAAAACCTTCAACGTGGAGCCGAAGATGATTGAAGGGTGTTAGGCAGAGTGTGGCGGGGCGGTTGTAAGCAAGAGGGCCGATGCTCCATGGCCCGAGGGCTCTTTTCAAGAAGAGCTTGGCTTGTGGCAACAGGAGTGGTTCTATATTACCTCTCCCAGGGGCAGCTGGCAGAGGCCGCCACCCGTCTTTCGCTCGGGTCCTCCACAACGGCTGACGTCATGGGTCAGCAAAGGGCTTGATTGGGGGCCGTCCAAGGACGTACCCCTATTGCAGGGCCGGATTCGAGACCTCCAAGAGAGGGAGATCGATCTGGTCGTGGTGACGCAGGTTATGCTGATTCGGCGTCTTCTGCCCTGCAAACGTCGCCCCTCCGCCTATGGGAATTCAATCCGGAGGGACCACGAGCTCTCCAACACTTCATGGGTACAACACCCGTGGAGATGTACAAACTGTTCTTCGGATCACAAGAGATGTGTCCGGACTTGACCGAGGACGCCGACCTAAGCTGCAATCGCCCGGATACTCAAGTAAGTAGCCCTGTGTCCGGACATATCATCCATTTATTTATTATGGATTTGCCTTTTAACCAGCTATCCCTTGGACAGGAGTGGATAGCGCAAGCAAAACTGATACGGTGTCCGGCCCCCCTTCCCGAGACCATGCCGGATTCCGTGCTAGTCAAGATGCTGGAGGTTGCGCCTTCAGAAGAGGGCGAAGGGGAAAACATAGAAACTACCGCCTCCACTAAGGAGGCTTCAAGAAAGGGGGGATCAAGAATCCCTCCTTCCAGAGGGAGAAGAGGACCGCTTCCGAAGATCCGGAGGCTAAGGCCTCCAAGCGGGGGAAGAAATCTTCACCAGAGGGTCCTGCGCCAGGAGAAGCCCCGGCCGCACTATCTCCCCAAAGGAATCAGCCCTCCGGCGAGCCATAAGTAGAAAAAGGGGAGTTTTGTAATAAGGAACATCCCTATTTTTGCTTCTGAGGATAACCGAAGTTTTTACCTTGTAGTTCGGATCTCCGCCTTTCTCAGCTGAGCTCATCTTCGGGGGACCTTCATCCGGAGATGATGGAGAGCGAGACGCCTCCATCCTGATGGTGCGGACGACCCTGAGGTGTCGTTGCGGAGGGTCTCCCTGAGTCCGGCAGGGCCGGAGAGTTCGGCACCAACTGGTGTACGGCCAGGGGAGCTGAAGGATCTGCTCGAGAGGGCGTCTATCTCAGAAGATCACCGTACATTAATGAGTACGGTGATTGAAAGAATTTCATCCGCTGAGAGTGGGTTGCATGATGCCGTCAGAAGTTTACTGGTGGGGTTTAAGGTACGTAAAAGTGACATGCCTTTTGACAGTTTTGCACAAAGAGTGCGCCCTGTATAGATAGTAGCCCCTGAGACTCTGTACGTTGTCAAAAGTGACAGCGTGCCGAGGATCATAATCTCAATTTTAATATGTCGCCACTATTCAGGGGGCGGAGCGTTTGGTGGCCAGCCGGACTGATAGAGTTGCTGAACTGAAGCGGCAACTGGATGTTGCGGATGCGGACATCGCGCTGGTCAATAGGCGACTTGACGAGTCACAAGGTGAGTGGTTTCTCCGCGGTCACCTGGTAAGGGAGCTGACGCCCATTCCTTACAACATGTATGCTTGATGCAGATGGTGCTGCTGCTGTGGAAAACCTTCGGGCAGAGCTTGCTCGAGCCAAGGAGCAAGCCAGAAAAAGTGATGCGGCTGCCTCGAAGGCAGCTGTGGATTTAAAAGCCGAAAAGGCTGCTCACTACCGAAGCAGGGAGGAGATGGCCGGAATGGCCGTGAAAGTAAAAGATACTACCGACCGCTATGAGGTTCTTGAAAGAGAACGCCAAGCGGAGCAAGAGGACCTGAAGAAGGCCACCGCCGAAGCCAAGGATGCCCGTTCTGCAATGAGGGCTATAAAGGAGGAGCTGCGTCAGGCCAGAGACATTGCGGCTGGAAAGCCCTTTCTGCTGCGCAGGAAGTTCACGGATCAGAAGTATGCTCAATTGGACCAGCTGTGGGGTGCGGAGGATCCTTATCTGGATTTGGCGGCGAGTGCGGCGGACGCGGTCATGCATTTCCGGAGCCAAAAGGATCATGAAATGGAAGAGCTTTTTTGGTCTCTATTCCATAGTCCGGAGCGTCCCCTTCCCTTAACCGATCAGTTGGCTGAGTGGGCTGAGCTGAATAGATTGTCCGGATTTGCCATGAAGGATGTGGTGACTCATCTGTGGCCGGAAAGGCCCAAGCCGAAGAGCTATTTTGGCTTACTGCAGCAATTCCTTGGGGAGGTGCCGCATATCAAGGCAATGAAATGGTCGGCATGCATATAGGGTGCACGAATGGCTCTCGCCCGTGTTAATACATACTGGGCAGAGATGGATGCCACTGATGTTGCATCCCGTGGTTCGGACAAGAGCCGGTTACCCGCCGAGCACTATTTTGGGGAAGTCCTGCAGGGCGCTCGTTTAATAGACTCGCAGTGCTCGAAAAATGTTATGTTCAAATGATATGTATGATTTGTGAAACCATATTTATAATGCAACGGCTTTTTATACTTGTGCGTTCAAGTATTGAAATATCTCCTGTGCGGCCGTTAATGTATATGTTTATATAACCTGAAAGATGGCAGTCTTCGGCTTCAGCCCCCACGCACATGGTGCGGGGGTGTTTGCAAAAGGGCGCATTTTCACACTTAATCCAACGTATTGGTCCTGTGAAGGAGGTAGTAGCGTAGCAAACTAGGCAACCGGACTATAATGCTTTATCACTTTCACTTAGACATAGGAGTTCGAAGGTGGGGCTATGATATAGCCCCTAGAGGCACCGCGCTCTCCGAATTCGGGGCGGTATGTGCCTGACCGGGAAAAGGTCCTTCTTCAAAGCAGAGGAATTCTAGACATTCTGGTAGTCGATCGAGTTGTTGACCAGTCTCTCGCTATATCATGACAACCAGTTTTCGGCTTTCTCTACTAAGGTGCTCGCCAGGCCGAACCGGGGCACAATCGCAGTAGTTCTCCTGGTGCCGTGTTAGCCGATGATACAGAACGTAAGGCAGCAAAACACAAGAGCCGGGCAAACCCAACATTTGACCAAAGACATGATTCGGAGCTGATGCATATAAGGCCTAACTCGAGACGTCGAACACTCCCTGAGGTATTCGGTCTTTATGATAATGGGCAGAACAATGCCCTAAGCCCCTAGTGTCCAGATACGGGCGAGAACTTCTGACGCGGCCGATGCCAAAACGCCAGCCTCCTCCTCGGTTATGGTAAGAAACCGGGGATGTGTATCAACAAGAGACAGTAAGAAAGGTTTACGCAGGGTCTTAATCTGAAAAGAATCCTTGCAACGGGTCCCTGCTGCACGTCTGCGCCTGTGTCTCCGTTGTGCTGTATCCTGGACGGGTGTAGCATGCTGTTCATCTGTAAAAGAGAGGAACTTAGTTTGGAAACATATCGTGCAAAAAATGTATTTAAAATAGAGTATGATTTAAAAATGAATAAGGTTGAGCTTTGTTGGCTCTCATTGTCCGTGCTTGCAGCCCCTTGTAAAGGGGTATGCGGCTAGTAAGCCCCTAGTTTATTTATGCCGGACTCGCCTAACCGTGTCCGGGGTCTGAATGACCTGTTTTGTAGGGGCTTTGATTAGCAAGGCCGGATTAGTGTGTGGCTGTCAAGGCAGTCTCACGTTCTTCCGTGGTCGAGGAACACTCGAAGTTACCTTTTAACGAGATGATGCCGCGTGGACCGGGCATTTTAAGTGTAAGAGACACGTAATGCGGTATTGCATTAAAGCGGGCGAAAGCTTCACATCCCAATAGTGCTTGATGGCTACTTTTAAATGGGGCAATATGGAAGGTTAGCTTTTCGCGACGGAAGTTGTCGGATGAACCGAACACAACTTCTAGTAGTAAGGAGCCCGTGCAATTGGCGTAAGGGCCTGGCGTCACTCCTTTAAAGGAAGTGCTGCTATGGCGAATTTTGGTAGGGTCTGTCCCCATTCTGCGGATTGTGTCCGGATATAGCAGGTTTAAATCGCTGCGGCCATCCATTAGGACTTGTGTAAATTGTAGTCCGTCGATTATGGGCTTCAATATCAGAGCAATCCTTCCTGCATTTTGAGTACTTCTGGAGTAATCCTGATGGTCAAAAGTAATTGGTTTTGACATCCAATTTTGGGACTCCGCTGGGGTGGACCATACGGTGCGTATTTTAGTAGGTGCCGCACTATTTTTCCTTGCTATCACTTGAAGTGAGTTCACTGTTTTGACTTCTTGTGGGAAAGTCTTCTGTTTTTCGGTGCTCTTCTTGTGGGGTTCGTCATCGTCTTCGCTTGATGTGTCGAGCCCCTTGTGTTCGGCGTTAAGTCGGCCGGATTGCGTGAAGACCCAACAATCTCTGTTGGTATGGTTTGCAGGTTTCTCGGGGGTACTGTGGATTTGACATATCCTATCCAAGATTTTGTTTAGGTTGGATAGCTCGTCACTGTTGTCCTTGAGAGGCAGTATTTTGTTATTCGGCCGAGAGCTTTTGAACCCGGCATTGACCGCCGTGCTATTTGGGCCATTTTCCTTATTCCGGCGCTGATCTTTTCTGCGCCGTGATTTCCCATTTCCATCCCTGACCTCGGATGTACTCGGGTCGCTGGTGCCGCATCTTGCCAGCCAGCTATCTTCTCCCGCGCGAAAGCGGGTCATGAGGCTTGTTAGCGCGGCCATTGTTCTTGGTTTTTCCTGGCCGAGGTGTCTGGCGAGCCATTCGTCTCGGACGTTATGCTTAAAGGCTGCTATGGCCTCGGCGTCCAGACAGTCGACTATTTGGTTCTTTTTGGTGAGGAACCTATTCCAGAATTTGCGTGCTGACTCTCCGGGCTGTTGAGTTATGTGACTTAAATCGTCTGCATCCGGAGGGCGGACATAAGTCCCCTGAAAATTTGCTCGAAACGCATCCTCGAGTTCTTCCCAACTTCCAATGGTATTTTCTGGGAGGCTTTTGAGCGAGTGCCGAGCTGGCCCTTTGATCTTGAGGGGTAGGTATTTTATGGCATGGAGATCGTCTCCTCTAGCCATATGTATGTGTAGGATGTAATCCTCAATCCAGACTCCGGGGTCTGTTGTTCCGTCGTATGCCTCTATGTTTATGGGCTTGAATCCCGCTGGAAATTCATGATCCAGTACCTCATCGGTGAAACATAGTGGGTGTGCGGCGCCCCTGTATTTAGGTGTGTCGTTATCTTCAAACACTCGGCGTGTTGTGTTGCTTCCTGGAGCCTTCTTTTTTGGCCCATAGATGGACCTGACCGGGCCATCCTTTTTGCGAGGATCCTTATGTGGATCATGTGCCGGCTTGAGTGCGGAGCCGCCTGCCGCTCTTAGCCTGTCATCTGGTCGTCTATCCGGCCAGGCGGCCTCTTTGTTTTTTGACTGTGGGGATTCTACGGCCTCCTCGTCAAATTCGGGCAGCAGTTTGTGCTTCGGGTAGCTCTTTGCTTGGTGACTATCGCCGTATTTATCTATGGTCTTGAGTACTTTGCTCCATCTCATTCTAAGTACGTCTTCCGCTATTTTGAGCTTCCGCTTCTGCTTCTTCAAACTTCTTGCAGTGGCGACGAGCCTTTTGTGAAGGTTCTTATGCTCCGGTGATGTGTCCGGCGTGAGATCGTCTGGACTGTTGTTTTCGCCGGGGATGGGTTGCTTGTCCAATTCATCTTGTTCGGATGATTGCTTGGTGGCATGTTCGTCGTTCACTAGTTCGTCCTGCTCTACGGTTGGGTCAGTATGGGTGCTGTTGTTATCGAGGCAGGACTTTGGGCGGCGCTTGTGTCGCTGTTTTGGTTGCTTTTCGGGGGAGTTATCCTTCACCGCTTCCCGTTGTTCCTCGTTATCGCTTCCTTTTGGTGTATCCACCATGTATACGTCGTGAGTTGAGGTGGCTTTCCAGTGCCCAGTAGGCGCTGGTTCTTGGTCGTCTCCGGCATCGTCGTCCATACCGTCGATGTCTTCGGAGTCGAAGTCTAGCATGTCGGTTAGATTGTCGACAGTGGCTACTAAGTGGGTGGTGGGTGGGCTTTGAATTTCTTCGTCGTCCACATCCCAACCATCCTGACCGCAGTCCGGCCAGGGCTCTCCTGATGATGAGAGATACTTTAGCGAATTCAGGATGTCGCAGAAGGTGAGTGTTGAAAGATGTCCACAGCGGTGAACTCCATGATCGGCGCCCAATCGGATTCGATTGGAGGGGCGCGGGAGGTTCGGAGTCCGGCGAGGAGTCCGGCACCTTGGAGTCACGAGCTTCACAAGGGACAAGGTCAGTATTTGGCTCCATCGCCGTAGAGGTTGCAGCCCCCGAGGTGGTGTCTAGCCACCCATCCTTGATCTGCGCAGTCGGCTCCGAATTAGGGATCGGAGCGGACTCGTGTGCGGCCTCCAGGACACTATCCGGCAGCAGAGCTAAATCGTGCCCATCATGACAGTGTGGCGCGCTCGGCTGTGGCTCGAATCCATCGAAGATCGAGTCTCCGTGGATGTCCGCCATGAAGTTTAGACTTCCAAATCTGACCTGACGGCCAGGGGCATAGCTTTCGATCTGCTCCAGATGGCCAAGCGAATTGGCCCGCAGTGCAAAGCCGTTGAATACGAAGATTTGTCCGGGGAGAAAAGTCTCACCCTGGACTGCATCGTTGGTGATGATCGAAGGAGCCATCAAGCCTATCGGTGACGACACAGAGGAACTCTCAATGAAAGCACCAATGTCGGTGTCAAAACCGGCGGATCTCGGGTAGGGGGTCCCGAACTGTGCGTCTAGGCGGATGGTAACAGGAGACAAGGGACACGATGTTTTTACCCAGGTTCGGGCCCTCTCGATGGAGGTAAAACCCTACTCCTGCTTGATTGATATTGATGATATGGGTAGTACAAGAGTGGATCTACCATGAGATCAAGGAGGCTAAACCCTAGAAGATAGCCTATGGTATGATTGTTGTTGTGTCCTACGGACTAAAACCCTCCGGTTTGAGAGGGCTAGGGTTACACAGAGTCGGTTACAATGGTAGGAGATCTACATATCCGTATCGCCAAGCTTGCCTTCCACGCCAAGGAAAGTCCCATCCGGACATGGGACGAAGTCTTCAATCTTGTATCTTCATAGTCTTGGAGTCCGGCCGATGATGATAGTTCGGCTATCCGGACACCCCCTAGTCCAGGACTCCCTCAATGAGAAAGGGCAATGCATGGTACCGAAGAGGCTAGCAATGATGGAAAGTGAGAGTGTGTATAATCCATGGACTCAACATTAGTCAAAAGAACTCATATACTTATTGCAAAAATCTACAAGTCATCAAAAACCAAGCACTACGCGCATGCTCCTAGAGGGATAGATTGGTAGGAAAAGACCATCGCTCGTCCCCGACCGCCACTCATAAGGATGCACAATCTAAGAACACCTCATTTTCAAATTTGTTACACAACTTTAACCATACGTGCATGCTACGGGACTTGCTTACTTCAACACAAGCATTCTTTAAATTCATAATCACCCAACTAGCATGACTTTAATATCACTACCTCCATATCTCAAAACAATTATCAAGTATCAAATTGATCATAGTATCCAATTCACTTCCTATGATAGTTTTTATTATACCCAACTTGGATGCCTACCATACTAGGACCAATTTTATAACCATAGCAAATACCATGCTGTTCTAAGATACTCTCGAAATAATATAAGTGAAGCATGAGAGACTAACAATTTCTACAAAATTAAGCCACCGCCGTGCTCTAAAAGATATAAGTGAAGCACTAGAGCCAAAACTATCTAGCTCAAAAGATATAAGTGAAGCACATAGAGTATTCTAATAAATTCCAATCAAGTGGGTTTCTCCCAAAAGGTGTGTACAGCAAGGATGATTGTGGAAAACTAAAAAGCAAATACTAATATCATACAAGACGCTCCAAGCAAAACACATATCATGTGGCGAATAAAAATATAGCTCCAAGTAAAGTTACCAATGAACGAAGACGAAAGAGGGGATGCCTTCCGGGGGCATCCCCAAGCTTAGGCTTTTGGCTATTCTTGAATATCTTGGGGTTCCATGGGCATCCCCGAGCTTAGGCTTTTGCCACTCCTTATTCCATAGTCCATCAAATCTTTACCCAAAACTTGAAAACTTCACAACACAAAACTCAACAGGAAATCTCATAAGCTCCATTAGTGAAAGAAAGAAACACAACCACATAAGGTAATGTAATGAACTCATTCTTTATTTATATTGGTGTTAAACCTACTGTATTCCGAGTTCTCTATGGTTCATACCACTTAATACTAGCCATAGATGCATCAAAATAAGCAAACAACACACGAAAAACAGAATCTGTCAAAAATAGAACAGTCTGTAGCAATCTGTAACTCTTGAATACTTCTGAACTTTAAAAATCCTACAAAAATAGGAAGTCCTGGAAAATTTATCTATTGATCGACAGCAAAAAGAATCAACGCAAAAGCACGTTTTTGTGAAATAAAAAATTATTTTCGTGCGTGCAAAGTTTCTGTTTTTCAGCAGAATCAAATTAACTATCACCATAGGTTATCCTATAGGTTCTACTTGCCACAAACACTAATTAAAACATAAAAACACATCTAAACAGAAGGTAGATGCAAGATTTATAACTAAACAGGAACAAAAACAAAAAAACACAAATAAAATTGGGTTGCCTCCCAACTAGCACTATCGTTTAACGCCCCAAGCTAGGCATAAAAGCGAGGATAGATCTAAGTAGTGCCATCTTTGGCACTCAATTCATAAGTAGCTCGCATGATAGATTCATAAGGTAATTTAACTTTCTTTCTTGGAAAGTGCTCCATGCCTTTCCTTAATGGAAATTTGAATCTAATATTCCCTTCCTTCATATCAATAGTTGCACCAATGGTTCTAAGGAAAGGTCTACCAAGAATAATAGGGCAAGAAAGATTGCTATATCAAGAATGATAAAATCTACAGGTACGAAATTTCTATTTGCAACAATGAGAACATCATTGATCCTTCCCATTGGCTTTTTAATGGTGGAATCCGCAAGGTGCAAATTTAAAGAGCAATCATCAAGATCATGTAAACCTAGAATATCACATAAAGTTTTCGGAATGGTGGAAACACTAGCACCCAAATCACATAAAAGCATAACACTCATGATCTTTAATTTTAATATTTATAGTATGTTCCCACTCATCATTAAGTTTTCTAGGTATAGAAACTTCCAAATTAAGTTTTTCATCAAAAGATTGCATCAAGGCATCAACAATATGTTTGGTAAAAGCTTTATTTTGACTATAAGCATGAGGAGAATTCACAACGGATTGCAGCAAGGAAATAGAACCTTCTAAAGAACAATTATCATAATTAAATTCCTTGAAATCCAAGATAGCAGGTTCAATGCTATTTAAAGTCTTGACCTCTCTAATCCCACTTTTACCAAATTTAGCATCAAGATCTAAAAACTTCGAATCATTGGGATGCCTTTTAACTAAAGTTGACTCATCTCCAGTCCCATTATTACCAAGATTCGTATTGCAAAACAAAGATCTAATAGGGGACACATCAATAACTTTAAGATCTTCATCATTATTTTCATGGAAACTAGAAGAACACGCCTTTATAAAGCAATCTTTCTTAGCACGCAATCTAGCGGTTCTTTCTTTGCACTCATCAATGGACACTCTCATTGCTTTGAGAGACTCATTGATATCATGCTTAGGATAAGTAGATCTAAGTTTCAAAGAATCAACATCTAGCGAGAGTCTATCAACGTTCCTAGCCAAATCATCAACTTTGAGCAATTTTTCTTCAAGCAAGGCATTAAAATTCTTTTGAGAGATCATAAATTCTTTAACACTATTCTCAAAATCAGAGGGCATCTTATTAAAATTATCATAAGAATTATTGTAGGAATTTCCATAATTATTAGAGGAATTACTAGAGAACGGTCTAGGATTAAAGTTTCCTCTATAAGCATTGTTTCCAAAACTATTCCTACCAACAAATTTCACATCCATAGATTCATTATTGTTCTCAATTAAAGTAGACAAAGGCATATCATTGGGATCAATAGGAGTACTCTTATTAGCAAACAATTTCGTAAGTTCATCCATCTTTCCACTCTAAACATTAATTTCTTCTATAGCATGCACTTTTTTACTAGTAGATCTTTCGGTGTGGCATTGAGAATAATTCGCCATAATATTATCAAGGAGTTTTCTAGCTTCTCCTAAGGTGATTTCCATAAATGTGCCTCCCGCGACCGAATCTAAAAGATTTGTAGAAGCAAAATTCAATCCGGCATAATTTTTTTTTGATCATCCATAAATTCAAACCATGAGTAGGGCAATTGCGAATCATCAATTTCATTCTTTCCCAAGATTGGCCAACATGCTCATGATCAAGTTGTTTAAAATTCATAATATCGTTCCTAAGAGTAATGATCTTAGCGGGAGGAAAATACTTAGAGATAAAAGCATCCTTGCACTTGTTCCATGAATCAATACTATTCTTGGGCAAAGATGAAAACCAAACTTTAGCACGATCTCTAAGTGAAAACGGAAATAACTTCAATTTAACAATATCATTATCCGTATCTTTCTTCTTTTGCATCTCACACAAATCAACAAAGTTGTTTAGATGGGTAGCGGCATCTTCACTAGGAAGGCCGGTGAATTGATCTTCCATAACAAGATTCAGCAAAGCAGTATTGATTTCACAAGACTCATCATCATTAAGAGGAGCAATCGGAGTACTAAAGAAATCATTATTATTGGTATTGGAGAAATCACACAATTTGGTATTATCTTGCGCCATCACGACAAGTAATACAACACACAAGCAAACAGGAAAGGGCAAGCGAAAGAAAGAGGAGATTGGGAAAGAGAGGGGGAATAAAACGGCAAGGGTGAAGTGGGGGAGAGGAAAACGAGAGGCAAATGGCAAATAATGTAAATGCGAGCGAGATGAGTTTGTGATGGGTACTTGGTATGTCTTGACTTGAGCGAAGACCTCCACAGCAACGGCGCCAAAAATCCTTCTTGCTACGTCTTGAGCTTGCGTTGGTTTTCCTTGAAGAGGAAAGGGTGATGCAGCAATAGTAGCGTAAGTATTTCCCTCAGTTTTTGAGAACCAAGGTATCAATCCAGTAGGAGGCTCCTCAAAAGTCCCACGCACCTACACAAACAAAGAAAGAACTCGCAACCAATGCAATAAAGGGGTTGTCAATCCCTTCAAGGCCACTAGCGAAAGTGAGATCTGATAAAGATAGTATGATAAGATAAATATATTTTTGGTATTTTATAATATAGATAGGAAAAGTAAAGATGCAAATAAAAGTAGATTGAAAGCTTTATATAATAAAAGATAGACCTGGGGGCCATAGGTTTCACTAGTGGCTTCTCTCAAGATAGCATAAGTATTACGGTGGGTGAACAAATTACTGTCGAGCAATTGATAGAAAAGCGAATATGTCACGCCCAATATGCGACCCTATCCAAAAGGAACTCGAAGGTCCCACCAAGGATAGACCCGCATATTGAAACGCTTTTGCAAGGTGGATATCATTACATCAACATTACATAGTTAGATGGGGATACATACATAAGGCATACAATGCCACACGAATATAACATCACAATACATAGAGCATCATCCGACTATGGATGAAACACAAACAGAAACTCAACCGACATCCACCCTGTTAGCCCAGGCTGCCGACCTGGAACCTATCCCCTGATCGAAGAAGTAGAAGAAGAACTCCAAACAAGCAAGCATCGCTCTCGCGTCATGATCATCGCAAAACCTGTACCTGCAACTATTGTTGTAGTAATCTGTGAGCCACGAGGACTCAGCAATCCCATTACCATGGGTATCAAGACTAGCAAAGCTAAATGGGAAAGGAAGGGGTAAAATGGTGAGGCTGCTGCAGCAACTAAGCATATATGGTGGCTAACATACGCAAATAAGAGCGAGAAGAGAGCAAGCGGAACGGTCGTGAAGCTAGCAATGATCAAGAAGTGATCCTGAACTCCTACTTACGTCAATCATAACCCAAAACCGTGTTCACTTTCCAGACTCCGCCGAAAAGAGACCATCACGGCTACACACGCGGTTGATGCGTTTTAATTCGGATCTGGTGTCAAGTTATCTACAACCGGATATTAACAAATTCCCATCTGCCTATAACCGCAGGCACGGCTTTCGAAATATTATACCCTGCAGGGGTGTCCCAACTTAGCCCATGATAAGCTCTCGTGATCAACGGAGGATATACCTTCTCCCAGGAAGACCCGATCAGACTCGGAATCCCACTTTACAAGACATTTCGACAATGGTAAAACAAGACCAGCAAAGCCTCCCGCTGTGCCGACAAATCCCGATAGGAGCTGCACATATCTCGTTCTCAGGGCACACCGGATGGGTCTGCCTACGACTAAAACCAGACCTCGAGTTGCCCCGAGGTGGCCCCGCAGTCTGCCCGGTTCGGACCAACACTTAGGCAAGCACTGGCCCGGGGGGGCTAAAATAAAGATGACCCTCGGGTTGGCCGACCCAAGGGAAAGGTATAGGTGGTGGTGAGGCAAATGGTAAAACCAAGGTTGGGCCTTGCTGGAGGAGTTTTATTCAAAGCGAACTATCAAGGGGGTCCCATAAATCACCCAACTGCGTAAGGAACGCAAAATCCGGGAACATAACACCGGTATGACGGAAACTAGGGCGGCAAGAGTGGAACAAAACACCAGGCATAAGGCCGAGTCTTCCATCCTTTACCAAGTATATAGATGCATTAATAATATAAGAGATATTGTGATATCCCAACAAAATCCTGTCCACCATGGAGCAATCTTCAACTTCACCTGCAACTAGCAATGCTATAAGAGGGGCTGAGCAAAAGCGGTAACATAGCCAAACAACGGTTTGCATAGGAAAGGTGTCAAAGGTTAGAGGTTCATGGCAATATGGGAGGCTTGATGAGCAAAAGATAGGTAACGCAGCAAAGCGATAGAACGAAGCAACTAGCATAGCAATGATAGTAGTGAGATCCAGGGTAGCGGTCATCTTGCCTGAAATCCCGCCAGGAAGAAGAACGAGTCCATGAAGAAGATGAACAGATGAAGCCGAACCAAGCATAGACGAACGAATCCTCACGATCGCAACGAAACAGGAACTATCAAAAAGAAGCACAGAACATAGTAAACACACCACACATGAACAATACATGATGCACAACAAGCATGATGCATGACAAAGCTACATGAAGCTACTCATGGCAAGAGATGATGCAAACAAGAGCAACCCATCAAGGCAAGTTTAAATGAGGCCGGGAACAACATATAACAATTCCGGTAAGTCCTCATATGCATATTTCGAAGTTGGTCCAGATCTGAATACAACTTATGTTGAAGTTGTTAAACAGCAAGTTAAGATGCACAAAGATGATCTACACGAGATTCTAGTCAAGTTACATATTAAGTTCATTTAGTTCGGAGCTACAGCCTAGAAGATATGAGCAAACCAAGTTAAACATGGCACTGATGCAAAATGCATATAAACATCAAGCAAACACCTCAAAACAAGGATGCAACATGATAATATGAAACTACATGCAATTGTAAGAAAGTTTCATATAGAACACAATCAAAACGGAGCAACGGTTCAACACACACACACTATACAAGTTATAGCAACAATCTGTCCAAAACAGCAACTAGGCATATTGCAAGCATCAAAGCAACATGCTACAGGACCTCAACAAGAAAACAAAAGGCATGGGCATGATGTATAGGTAAAGCACAACAAAACATGAACACTGAGCTATCTCCAGAAATCACTAGAACATGCTCAAACACACATGGTAAGATTGCAAATAATAACAGTTCAGACTTTGTAGAAAATAACATCAGGTTGCAATGTTTAGAGCTATCAAATAACATGTTACAGGAACTTATAATAGCAAACAAAGGCATGGAATGAACCTACTAATTGCATAGATCAAAAGTCCCTTACTGACCATAACCCAAAAAGGATCAGAAAATATGATGGCACCCATGTAAACATGGCAAGTTATAATACAGATTCAGACATGGCAGAAACAGAATTATGAAGGCATGTAGATGAGCTTGTACCACTCACTACAGAGCAATACATGGCATGGCAAGGCAACCAACAGTAAGAAGGCATATTTGTGAAGCTAAGCATGGCAAGAGCAAGTTCATAGGGTGCATGGAACACTAGGAAATCACATGGCAAAATTGAATAACATGTAAACAATCTGCTAGGAAACATTTTGAAGCAAAAGTAGAGCACGAAAATGACATGCTAGACTACTCCATAATTGCAAACAGGGGCATGAATGGATAGACAATAACCATATGTTCAAAACATCCTTACTGAAGTATCTCAAAATATGCATGGATCTCTCTGTAGCATCATGTTTAGATGACATCCAAATAACAGAACAGGGACTAAAATCAGCAATATCACGAAGCCTAGTTTGCATGCTTGTGCTAGTCACCACATTGATCACAAAAATACATGGTAAGCACCTATCTAAATAAGACATTGCATAGTTCAAAACACATGTAGACATCAATCTCATAGGATGCACACATCAATCATGGCAAAAATGACAAAAGAGCTCGTTCTGTTAACAGACAGTAGACAACATCATGAAACACTCTTGCAACAATGATTCAGGCATCAAGATGACCTCAAATGAACATGATGCCATGGAATGAAATGATGTACTCGTTGAGGCGAACAATTTGACATATTACACGCACAAAACGGAGCTACAGATGCAGAGATACGATGCAATGAACATGGCATGATGATGACAAAAATCTGGGACTTGATGAAAAATTCCAGCGAGCGTCAAATAGCTAAAACGTGCACGAGCGGGCTTTAGAGGGTGGCTCACCACTGGGCTCGGCCCA
>NC_057795.1:190064097-190070131 GCF_018294505.1 Triticum aestivum | reverse complement strand
TCTTCCTCCCGCACGAAGCAGGGAACAGGGGCGGCGGCGGGAACTTCGGCGTGGGGTCGGCGAAGCTCCGGCGATAGAGGGTCTGCGGGGAGACTGGGAACGGGCAGCTCCGGCAACGGGGAACCAGATCCCGGCGTCGGCAGCGGCCGGAGGGTTGCGGGGGCGGCGCTGGGAGCCGACAAGGTGCAGATCCGGCGGGCGCGGTGGCGGATGTTGATGAACTCCGGCGACGGGTGTCGCGGATCCGTGGCCAACAGGGCGGCGCACCTGCGGGAGGGAAGGACCCCGGGTCAGCTCGGGCAAGGGGAAGAAAGGAGAGGCATGCCGGGGTGACCTGACGAAGCCGCTCGCCGGCGACGGCATTCCGGCGAGGTGGGGACGAGGCGGCGAGGACGGCGGCGGCAGGCGTGGGGCCGAACCGGGCTTCGGTGGTGGCGGGGACAGGTGGCGCCCGGGAGGAGGCGGCGGCGGCTGCGGGCGCTGGACCCAGATCTGCCCGGGGCGGGCCGGATCTGGGCTCCCACGGGCCCCGACGAAGTGGGCGCGGAGGGCGGCGACGTGGCGGCGCGCGAGAGGCTGGGGCGGCGGCGCGGGTGACGTGGCAGGCCGCGATTGGCCGGAGTGAGGTGGAGGCTGGACATGTCTGGCGGGGTTGGACATGTCCGGCGCGCGAGGGGAGCGGGGCTAGGGTTTGATCTGCGGGATTTTCGGCGGGAGGCACAAATATATATGTAGAGGGAGCTAGGAGAGTCCAAATGAGGAGCGGTTTTCGCTCACACGATCGTGATCGAACGACCGAGAGCATGGAGGGGAGTTTGCTGGGTTTTGAGCCACTTTGGGAGGGGTGTTGGGTTGCAAAGAGAGGGGGGCTTTTACGGTTACCCGGTTAACCGTTGGAGTACCAAACGACCTCCAAATGGCACGAAACATGACAGGCGGTCTACCGGTGCTATACCAAGGCCGCTTGGCAAGACTCGGTCCATTCCGAGAACGTTTAACACCCGCTCGCAACAGGAGACAAAAGGGGAACGCCGGAGGACATAGGAGTGCCGGATTGCAAAACGGACAACGGGGAAAATGCTCGGATGCATGAGACGAACACGTATGCAAAATGAAATGCACATGATGACATGATAAAATGCAACACGCAAGCAAATGGCATGGCAACGATGGCAAATAACTGGCAGACACCTGGCGCATCGAATCCGGGGCGTTACAACACTCCTCCACTAACAAGAGATCTCGTCCTGAGATCTTAAGACCGAGACGGAAGGGAAAAAGGGATGAGGTGAAACAAGAACTGAAGAGAAGAAGCAAAGAATCGAGAGCACTCGAGAACAAGAGAGAAACGACGAGCATGACGAGAATCGAAAGCTCACGGAATCAGATAGACTATGAAACCACTCCGGTTAGAACGAGATAAGAAACGAATAAGACTGAAAGGATTTAAGCAGCACTCCGGCTGAAACATGGTAGAATAGAACACGAACTTGAGAATATGGAATGATTCTTGATGAAGACATGACACAAAACCTCCGGAAAGAATTAAAAGAGTTGAATGAAAAGAACGGATAAGAAAATGACAACTTGTGCCACAAATGAAATAGAAAGCAACCTTAGAAGAAAAGATTGAATGTAGTTGTTGAGAAAATTCAACAACGAAAAGAATAAGCTTGTCGTGGACTTATAGGTAACATCTCAAGATCATAAGGTGATAACCGGCCACAAATGGAAATGATTGGATAGCTGAGAAGAACGAAGAAATGCAAAACTCCACTTCAAAAGAATATGGAGAATTAATTACACTTCGAGATGCGAGAAGAAAAGATGCTTGAACTCTGCCAACAAGAATCTTGATGACACTTGAAGAATGAATTAAATCATGACGAGCCACCATGAAGAACTCCGGTAACAAAAGGATGACGAGATAAAATGAAGGATGAAAGAATAATATGAGCGTTGCGATGATTTAGATAGAGGTTCCGACGAAATGGCTAAGGAAAAATTTGAACTCCGGAAAAGAAAAGAAGAAAACACTTGGAACTAGAATTTATTCATCAAGAACAAACTCCGAAGGAAGGGATTACTCGCTTGGATGAAATAAGAATAAGATTTATTGTATGCTTATCCTTCATCAAATTAAATTGATGAACATCAATGGGTTTTGCATACTACTTATTCTTCTTGAAAAGGATTGAGAAGTGACATATCGCAAACTTGAGAAGGTCTTCATGAACCACCGGTGGGATTGAAAAGAACGAATGAATTAATATGATGATCAAGGAAAAGAATCTGAATGAACCACCGTAAGAAATGAAAATGACTGATGAAAGGAACTAAATCACCAGGAAGAATTAGAAGAACAAATATGCTAGAGGGGATTTAGATGCAAAAGAACGAAGAGATCATGAGCTGATTAAAGAACACTTGAACGGAGCACCGGGATAATTGGATAACGGTAGCTGAAATGTGAGGACGAAGTATACTTCTGGAACGATGGCCTCCGATGAAAAGAAACGGAAAGACAACTTCTGACAAACTCCGGATGGTTAAGAAAAGAATATCTGACGAATGGAATAATTTGAGAGGATAGCATGAAGCTAGAACCACGAATCTTCGAGAGAACGGGCAAGATTTAGAGGAAAACTCTTCTTCGGTCTTCAAATGACGATGAGAAACACCACCAAAATTACTGAGATACTCCGGGAGAATGAAAAGCAGAGAGGTTGAGCCAACAATGAAAAGAATTTGAACGCGATCTTGGGAAGGCATCTGACTGATGAAATACATTCTTATGTCAGACTTGAAAAGAATTTGAGAATAACTCCGGGCAAATAGAAGAGTCAGGTAAGATCCTGGAAAAAGACATGTGGGTTAGGGCCCACTGAAGAGAGAACACCGTTGGAAAGGATTGTTGAAGAGATAGATGATGCACCAGAATAATTGAAATATTTGAATGAGGTGACAACCTCGAATTAATTCAAACACAGATGAATCTCCTGAGATGTCTTCCGAACTCCGGAAGGATAAACTGGCAAGAGGCGAACAAGCAGTGGAAACACTTGAGCCAAGGGAAAGAATATAATCACTACCGAAATTTAGAATTGAATCCACCGGAGAAGAAAAAGATGAAGAATGACGAAAAAGACGAGAATTCATCGGTTGAGATAATTTACGAAAGACTGAAGAGGTTCCGCACGAATGAGATAGCTGGTCGAGAGAGAGTCAGACTCCAGGAAGAAAAAGGTGGGAGGGCGGGAAAACAAAGGTAACTTGGAAGGGAGAACCAATGAATATCTTGAAGAGACAACACCGATTGAAATCATTGATGAAAGAAAGCAAAAACTTCGCACGAGTAGGATGGATACTCGATTACGGACTCCGGTTTCGAGAAGAATAAGGGTGGGCGGGTGGGAAAAGAAAACAACTGAGGACAGAGAAACAACTTCATTGAGAGCGAACTGAGGATTGAACTCAAGATGAAGAGGGTTGAGTCGGCTTGACGAGAAATGCACCGGATGAAAAGAGCTGAGACACAACGATCCAAAAAACCAACTGCGTGAACCTAAAGAAAAAATTGAAGGGGAAGAGGAGCAATTCAAAACACCTACATCAAGATTCCTTACCAGAGCGATGAAGGGGCTGAGGAGTAAAAAGAATTCCTACTCTCCAATATAACTAGACTCTGAAAACAGTTTTCTTCTAGACTCAACAACGGCCAAACTACACGATCAATCAAGGGGGCTCCTAGGGTCGGTCGAGGCTCTGATACCAACTTGTCACACCCAATATGCGACCCTATCCAAAAGGAACTCGAAGGTCCCACCAAGGATAGACCCGCATATTGAAATGCTTTTGCAAGGTGGATATCATTACATCAACATTACATAGTTAGACGGGGGTACATACATAAGGCATACAATGCCACACGAATATAACATCACAATACATAGAGCATCATCCGACTATGGATGAAATACAAACAGAAACTCAACCGACATCCACCCTGCTAGCCCAGGCTGCCGACCTGGAACCTATCCCCTGATCGAAGAAGCAGAAGAAGAACTCCAAACAAGCAAGCATCGCTCTCGCGTCATGATTGTCGCAAAACTTGTACCTGCAACTGTTGTTGTAGTAATCTGTGAGCCACGAGGACTCAGCAATCCCATTACCATGGGTATCAAGACTAGCAAAGCTAAATGGGAAAGGAAGGGGTAAAATGGTGAGGCTGCAGCAGCAACTAAGCATATATGGTGGCTAACATACGCAAATAAGAGCGAGAAGAGAGCAAGCGGAACGGTCGTGAAGCTAGCAATGATCAAGAAGTGATCCTGAACTCCTACTTACGTCAATCATAACCCAAAACCGTGTTCACTTTCCGGACTCCGCTGAAAAGAGACCATCACGGCTACACACGCGGTTGATGCGTTTTAATTCGGATCTGGTGTCAAGTTATCTACAACTGGACATTAACAAATTCCCATCTCCCTATAACCGAAGGCACGGCTGTCGAAAGATTATACCCTGCAGGGGTGTCCCAACTTAGCCCATGATAATCTCTCGCGATCAACGAAGGATATACCTTCTCCCAGGAAGACCCGATCAGACTCGGAATCCCGGTTTACAAGACATTTCGACAATGGTAAAACAAGACCAGCAAAGCCTCCCGCTGTGCCGACAAATCCCGATAGGAGCTGCACATATCTCGTTCTCAGGGCACACCGGATGGGTCAGCCTACGAGTAAAACTAGACCTCGAGTTGCCCCGAGGTGGCCCCGCAGTCTGCCCGGTTCGGACCAACACTTAGACAAGCACTGGCCCGGGGGGGCTAAAATAAAGATGACCCTCGGGTTGGCCGACCCAAGGGAAAGGTATAGGTGGTGGTGAGGCAAATGGTAAAACCATGGTTGGGCCTTGCTGGAGGAGTTTTATTCAAAGCGAACTGTCAAGGGGGTCCCATAAATCACCCAACCGCGTAAGGAATGCAAAATCCGGGAACATAACACCGGTATGACGGAAACTAGGGCGGCAAGAGTGGAACAAAACACCAGGCATAAGGCCGAGTCTTCCACCCTTTACCAAGTATATAGATGCATTAATAATATAAGAGATATTATGATATCCCAACAAAATCCTGTCCACCATGGAGCAATCTTCAACTTCACCTGCAACTAGCAACACTATAAGAGGGTCTGAGCAAAACCGGCAACATAGCCAAACAACGGTTTGCATAGGAAAGGTGTCAAAGGTTAGAGGTTCATGGCAATATGGGAGGCTTGATGAGCAAAAGATAGCTAACGCAGCAAAGCGATAGAACGAAGCAACTAGCATAGAAATGATAGTAGTGAGATCTAGGGTAGCGTTCATCTTGCCTGAAATCCCGCAAGGAAGAAGAACGAGTCCATGAAGAAGATGAACGGATGAAGCCGAACCAAGCGTAGACGAACGAATCCTCACGATCGCAATGAAACAGGAACTATCCAAAAGAAGCACACAACATAGTAAACACACCACACATGAACAAGACATGATGCACAACAAGCATGATGCATGACAAAGCTACATGAAGCTACTCATGGCAAGAGATGATGCAAACAAGAGCAACACATCAAGGCAAGTTTAAATGAGGCCGGGAACAACATATAACAATTCCGGTAAGTCCTCATATGCATATTTCGAAGTTGGTCCAGATCTGAATACAACTTATGTTGAAGTTGTTAAACAGCAAGTTAAGATGCACAAAGATGATCTACATGAGATTCTAGTCAAGTTACATATTAAGTTCATTTAGTTCGGAGCTACGGCCTAGAAGATATGAGCAAAACAAGTTAAACATGGCACTGATGCAAAATGCATATAAACATCAAGCAAACACCTCAAAACAAGGATGCAACATGATAATATGAAACTACATGCAATTGCAGCGAGCGTCAAATAGCTAAAACGTGCACGAGCGGGCTTTAGAGGGTGGCTCACCACTGGGCTCGGCCCAGGACACAGAGGGGGCAGATGGGCCACAGATCTGGCGCTGATG
>NC_057795.1:190057918-190063458 GCF_018294505.1 Triticum aestivum | reverse complement strand
GGCGGCGGCTGCGGGCGCTGGACCCAGATCTGCCCGGGGCGGGCCGGATCTGGGCTCCCACGGGCCCCGACGAAGTGGGCGCGGAGGGCGGCGACGTGGCGGCGCGCGAGAGGCTGGGGCGGCGGCGCGGATGACGTGGCAGGCCGCGATTGGCCGGAGTGAGGTGGAGGCTGGACATGTCTGGCGGGGTTGGACATGTCCGGCGCGCGAGGGGAGCGGGGCTAGGGTTTGATCTGCGGGATTTTCGGCGGGAGGCACAAATATATAGGTAGAGGGAGCTAGGAGAGTCCAAATGAGGAGCGGTTTTCGCTCACACGATCGTGATCGAACGACCGAGAGCATGGAGGGGAGTTTGCTGGGTTTTGAGCCACTTTGGGAGGGGTGTTGGGTTGCAAAGAGAGGGGGGCTTTTACGGTTACCCGGTTAACCGTTGGAGTACCAAACGACCTCCAAATGGCACGAAACTTGACAGGCGGTCTACCGGTGCTATACCAAGGCCGCTTGGCAAGACTCGGTCCATTCCGAGAACGTTTAACACCCGCTCGCAACAGGAGACAAAAGGGGAACGCCGGAGGGCATAGGAGTGCCGGATTGCAAAACGGACAACGGGGAAAATGCTCGGATGCATGAGACGAACACGTATGCAAAATGAAATGCACATGATGACATGATAAAATGCAACACGCAAGCAAATGGCATGGCAACGACGGCAAATAACTGGCAGACACCTGGCGCATCGAATCCAGGGCGTTATAGAATAATTATGAGATTATCTAGGCATGATCATGTATATAGACATCACATCCGTGACAAGTAGACCGACTCCTGCCTGCATCTATTACTATTACTCTACACATCGACCGCTATCTAGCATGCATCTAGAGTATTAAGTTCATAAAGAACAGAGTAACGCATTAAGAAAGATGACATGATGTAGAGGGATAAACTCATGCAATATGATATAAACCCCATCTTTTTATCCTCGATGGCAACAATACAATATGTGCCTTGCTGCCCCTGCTATCATTGGAAAAGGACACCGCAAGATTGAACCCAAAGCTAAGCACTTCTCCCATTGCAAGAAAGATCAATCTAGTAAGCCAAACCAAACTGATAATTCGAAGAGACTTGCAAATATAACTTAATCACACATAAAAGAATTTAGAGGAGATTGAAATATTTCTCATAGATAAACTTGATCATAAACCCACAATTCATCGGATCTCGACAAACACACCGCAAAAAGAGTTACATCAAATAGATCTACAAGAAGATCGAGGAGAACATAGTATTGAGATCCAAAAAGAGAGAAGAAGTCATCTAGCTAATAACTATGGACCCGAAGGTGTGTGGTAATCTACCCACAACTCATCGGAGCGGCTATGGTGTTGATGTAGAAGCCCTCCATGGTCGATTCCCCCTCCAGCGGAGCACCAATGAAGGCTCCAAGATGGGATCTCGCGAATACAGAAGGTTACGGTGGTGGAAATAGTTTTTCGTGGTCGCCTTTGATGTTCTCGGGGTACGTGGGTATATATAGGAGGAAGAAGTAGGTCGGTGGACGCCCAAGGGGCCCATGAGATAGGGGGGCACGCGCAATAGGGGGGGCACCCTCAACCCTCGTGGCCACCTTGGCTGCTTCTTGACTTGCACTCCAAGTCCTCTGGATTAGGTTCGTTCCAGAAATCACGCTCCCGAAGGATTCATTCCATTTGGACTCCATTTGATATTCCTTTTCTTCGAAATACTGAAATAGGCAAAAAACAGCAATACGGGCTGGGCCTCCGGTTAGTAGGTTAGTCCCAAAAATGATAATTGTGTAAAGTAAAGCCCATAAACATCCAAAACGGGTAATATAATAGCATGGAACAATCAAAAATTATAGATACGTTGGAGACATATCAAGGGAGCAGGCCACCGCGGCGGAGGGGGCCCGTCAGGACGAGGCCCGCCGTCGAGAGGCGTCCGAGAAGGCGACCGAGGACAAGGACGCCGAGTTGAAGGCGACTCTTGCCAAGGTGGCCGACTTGGAGAGGGCGTTCCAGGAGCGCGACCACACCATTGATCGGGAGCGGCGCGGTACATTGCTTGAAGCGCAGCACCTGGAAGAATCCTTCTCCAGTAAGTCCTTTCCTTGAGTTTTACCGGGTTGGGATCCGGCTTTTCATTCTTGTTGTCCTCTTCCCTGACTTGCTTCGTTTTCTTGCAGGGGCCTTCCCGGAGACGCATCGGCTGGCGGAGGAAGCCGTCCGCTTCTAGTGCGACCCGCTGGAGGCTGTTGCATCCGGGACCGACCCGCAGGTGGCGTGGACCTTCCCGGAAATCATGACTGCCACCGAGGCCCGCCTGCGGGTCCTGGGGGAGCAGATGGGGCGGCTGTCCCAGGCCGGCATAGCAATGACAACGGCCCTTTGGCCGGGCTCCGTTGAGCCGAGCAGCTTCACGCGGCTGGCGCGCTGGCGAGAGATGGGGCCAGACCGGCTCCATGAGTGGCGCGTCTCCTCCGCTCATGCAGGTGCTGAGATGATGCTCCAGTTCACGCTCTATTGGCACCCGGACCTGCAGCGGGCCGGCTCGGAGCAGTAGCTGGAGGAGCAGGCATGTCGGATCTCCTCCCGGGCCAGCTACATCACCGAGTTCACCTTCCATGATGAGTTCCACCCGGAGCGGGCGGAAGATGGCGAAGTTGTGGCCGGTGACGACTAAGGCCTGCTTATTCACAACCCGGAAGGCAGCTCCGAGGAGACGGGCGTCTACCGCGATGAGGGCGCCGAGGAGGACACCGGTACCTCGGAGGCCGCCAGGGGAGTGCCGTCGACGTCGCGACCCGGCGCTGGAGATGCCTGAGATGCCTTGGTAGAATCTGTTAGGTAGCAGGTCCACCCACCCACTGGGGGTTTCTGGGTGTAATGAGCTCTAGCCGTGGGCCTTTAAATATTTATGTGTATATGTCGTGAATGTTTTTACTCTTGCTTTTCATTTTCTGAACCGGTTTTTTGCGCTTTTCCTTTCTCAAACCTCCCCCCTGCGTGTCAGACGACCGAGGCTCCGGTCCGTGACAAGGAGTTCGGCTCTTTGAGAGGAGCGCAGTACTTAGGTTTTCAAAACGTTGAGCGCGAGAAAAATACCCACTGGTCGGCTGGCGGCGACCCGGCGGAGCGGTTGGCGAGCAGCCGGTCGTGCGGCAATTTTTGAAGTGATGGGCCGGGTTGATCGACCCGGCAGCCTTTGGCTTAGTGTTTGAAACGCGCAGGAGCTCTGGCCCGTTGTGCTTGCCAGCCGACAGCCAAAGTCAGGTCTATGTCTTAGGGCGAAGTGGGGGGAGGCGACGTCCTTAGCGCATCAGGAATCACCAGGGAAGGTGGCAGGTAGCGATGGAGCCGGCCAGCCCCCGAGCCCCTAGGTCGAGCGAGTCGGACCGGTGGCCGGGTTCAGGAGCATAGTGATGCATAAAAAGTAGGGGACGCAATAACTTGGTCGGCAAAAGGCAGCCCCCGAGCATCGTTCGGGGACCCCATACTTTCAACGTTTACCAAAGGCGATGATACATACACTCATACGGCTAACTGTAAAACGGGCGGAGGAGTTCCGCGTTCCACGGCCGGGTCGTTTCTTCACCGGCGGTGTCTCTCGTGCGCTTTTTTGATTTGCATGCGTCGATGAGATAGTACGCGTTGCGGTCGCGCAAGGCCCGTCTCACGATGAACGGGCCCTCTCATGGAGGGGACAGCTTGTGCTGGCCGGCTTGCTCTTGGGCGAGTCGGAGGACGAGGTCGCCCTCGCGGAACGCGAGGGGCTTGATCTTCTTGTTGTGGTAGTGCCTCAGGCCTTGCTGGTAGATGGCCGAACGGCTGAGCGCCAGGAGGCGGGCTTCTTCGAGTAGGTCGACGCCGTCTTCGTGGGCTTCCTTGGCTTCGGCTTCGGTGTACATCGTGACACGCGGCAAGTCGAACTCGACGTCGGTCGAGATGACGGCTTAGGCTCCATAGACGAGGAAGAATGGGGTGAACCCGGTCAACCGATTCGGTGTGGTTCGGAGACTCCAGAGGATGGCCGGCGACTCGTTGAGCCAGCTGTCGGGTGAGCGGATGAGTGGCTCGACGAGCCGTGGCTTGATACCGGAGAGAATGAGGCCATTGGCCTGCTCGACCTGCCCGTTGGAATGCGGGTGTGCAATGGAGGCCAGGTCGAGGCGGATGCCGGAGACGGAGCAGTATTGCTCGAGCGCACCCTTGGCGAAGTTGGTGCCATTGTCCGTGATGATGCTATTCGGCATGCCATAGCGAACTGCGATGTCTTGGATGAACCAGACGGCTGTTTGCCCGTCCAGTTTCTTGATTGGTTGTGCTTCGATCCACTTGGTGAACTTGTCCACCACCACCAAGAGATGCGTCATGCCACCACGGGCGGTTTTGAAGGGTCCCACCATGTCGAGTCCCCAGACCACGAAGGGCCAGGCGATCGGAATGGTGCGGAGTGCTGACGCCGGCTGGTGGCTGCGCTTGCTGAAGTGCTGGCATCCGTTACACTTGAGGACGAGCGACTCGGCGTCTTGGAGGGCCGTGGGCCAGTAGAAACCGTGGTGGAAAGCCTTGGCCACCAGGGATTGTGATGTGGCGTGGTGCCCGCATTCGCCCTGGTGTATGTCGAGGAGGATGTCGATGCCCTGGTCCTGCTTGACGCAGCATTAGAACACGCCAGTGGAGCTGCGCTTGATGAGCTCGTTGTTGATGATGTTTGTAACACCCCGGATGTAACTTTCCATATTTGTAACTCCAACTCTTGCCATTTTCGGCTATGTGCTATGGTATTCCCTCCGTGGTTGGGTTTTTGTCTTTTGTTTTGCTTTTTGCTCATGTCATGCATCTCATAACATGTCATCATGTGCATCTCATTTGCATACGGGTTCGTCTCATGCATCCGAGCGTTTTCCGCGTAGTCCATTTTGTAATCCGACACTCCCACATGCACCGGCACACCCCTCTTGTCTCTTTTCGTGTGTGGGTATTAAACGTTCTCGGAATGGACCGAGGCTTTCCAAGTGGCCTTGGTACACCATCGGTAGACCGCCTGTCAAGTTTCGTGTCATTTGGAGCTCGTTTGATACTCCAACGGTTAACCGCATATCCGCAAAGGCCTCTTTTGGGTTGCAGCCCAACACCCCTTCAAAACAGCCCAATAACCCATCTAGGTCACGTCCATGCTCTCCGTCGTCGGATCACGATCGTGTGGACGAAAACTACACTCTATTTGGACTCTTCTAGCTCCTCGTACCTATAAATATGCATCTCCCCCTCCAAATCACGGGCGAAACCCAAGCCAACGCTCCCCTCGTGCCACCGGACACGTTCGGGCCATGCCGGACGTGTCCGCCTCCGCCGCCCGACCTCTCGCAGCCCGCCACATGGCGCCCGGCCACCCGTGCCGCCGCCAGCCCGCCGGGCCCGAGGCGCACCCTCGCAGCCCGCACCGCGCCGTCCCGAAGCCCGCGCCCCGACGCCCGGTCCTCCGACTCCGTCGCCCCGCGGTTCGCCCGCGCA
>NC_057795.1:190048082-190057641 GCF_018294505.1 Triticum aestivum | reverse complement strand
CCCGGCCCCGCCTCCGCGTCGCCGCCCCAGATCCGGCAAGGCACCGCCCGGCCCAGCTCGTCCCCGTCCTCCTCCGGCCGTCTTCCTCCCTTACGGCACCATCTCCGGCGAGGAACTCCGGTGAACCTCGACCCTCGTGTCAGATCCAGATCTGGAATATTAGGGTTGACCTTGTTTTCTCTAAGTCTGCATATTTTTTTAGCCCTGTTCATCGCATCATAACTCCGTCATCGTAGCTCCGTTTCATACGCATAATATATCAAAATCGTCATCAGGATCTGCTCTTCATTTTGTTCCATTGGGCCATGTTCATTTGAGATCATCTAGATGCCTGAATCTCTGATGCAAGAGTGCTATATAATGTTTGTTTCCGATTCTTAACAGAATGTGTGCATTTGTCATTTTTGCTACATTTATTGTGTGCATCTTATGGGCATGAGCTCTACATGTGTTTTGTACGATGACATGCCATCTTTACAGGGGTGTATGCCATGTATTTTTGTGATCAATGTGGTGACTAGAACAAGCATGCAAACTAGGCTTCATGATGTTGCTGATTTCAGTCCATGTTCTGCTGTTATTTTTATGCCATGTAAATTTAATGCTACAGAGAGATCCATGTATATTTTGAGATACTTCAGTAAGGATGTTTTGAAAATATGGTTATGATCTATCCATTCATGCCCCTGTTTGCAATTATGGAGTAGTCTAGCATGTCATTTTCTTGCTCTACTTTTGTTATAAAATGTTTCCTAGCAGATTGCTTGCATGTTATTCAATATTGCCAAGGTTGTAGTTGATCCTTGCATGCTATGATCTTGTTCTTGCCATGTTTAGTTTCATAAACATGTATTATTACTGGTGCTATGCTTATCTTGTCATTCAATGACTTGTGGTGAGTGAACCGAGCTCGCAAAGATGCCTTCATAATGCTGTTAACGCCATGCTCTGTTTCCTGAATCTGTTAACAAAACTTGCTATGTTTACATGGGTGCAATCATATCTTCTGATCATTTTTGGCTCATGATAAGTAAAGGACTTTTGTTCTATGCATTTAGTACTATCATGACATGCCTTAAGTTTCTATGATATGTTCCTGTAGCATGATGTTTGATTGCTCTAAACATTGCTTCCTGATGCTGTTTCTGCCATGTTAGTGAAGTCTGTGCTGCTGTTACTTTTGCACTTTTGCCATGGTTGTTTGCACATGTTACTGTGTGAATTAGCCATAGCTCAGTGTACATATTTTGTCAAGCATCTCTTGTAGATCACTGCCATGTGCTTTGTTGATATGTTGGGTTGCTGTAGCATAGTTTCTTGATGTATTCTAAGTGCTATCATGCTGTTAATCGCATATTTGTGTCATTCTTGTTTTGCTTGCCATTTGCAAATCGTGCATCCGATTCCGGTGATCTTTATATCAATTTCAACCGAAATCATCTCATCTTTCCAGCGGCATACTTGGTTTGCCAAGTTAATGCCTTGTTCATCATTTTCCCTTCTGGAGCCCGCATATGCATTGCATATCACATCTCGCATATCATGTCATGTATTGCATCATGTTGCTTGTGCTTTGCACCGTGATTTATTGTGTTTCCGTTGCTTGTGTTCTCGCTTTGGGTAGAGCTGGGAGACGAGTACGTGCACGAGGAACCTTTTGAGAACGCTTACGAGGATCAAGCTTTTGACAACTCTGAGAACTTTCTAGGCAAGATGACCATACCCTCGATATCACTTCTATCTTTGCTTTGCTAGTTGATTGCTCTATCGCTATGTTAGCTCTACCTACCACTTGTTTATCATGCCTCCCATATTGCCATGTCAAGCCTCTAACCATCCTGTCCTAGCAAACCGTTGTTTGGCTATGTCACCGCTTTTGCTCAGCCCCTCTTATAGCGTTGCTAGTTGCAGGTGCAGATGAAGTTTGTTCCTTGTTGGAACATGGATATTTTGGGATATCACAATATCTATTATTTAATTAATGCATCTACATACTTGGTAAAGGGTGGAAGTCTCGGCCTTATCCCTGGTGTTTTGTTCCACTCTTGCCACCCTAGTTTCCGTCATATCGGTGTTATGTTCCTTGATTTTGCGTTCCTTACGCGGTTGGGTGATTTATGGGACCCCTTGACAGTTTGCTTTGAATAAAACTCCTCCAGCAAGGCCCAACCTTGGTTTTACCATTTGACTACCTACCACCTATTACTTTTCCCTTGGGATTTCGCGAGCCCGAGGTTCATCTTTATTTTAGCCCCCCGGGCCAGTGCTCCTTCGAGTGTTGGTCCGAACAGGGCAGACTGCGGGGCCACCACGGGGCAACTCGAGGGCTGGTTTTACTCGTAGGCTGACCTATCCAGTGTGCCCTGAGAACGAGATATGTGTAGCTCCTATCGGGATTTGTCGGCACAGTCGGGTGGTCTTGCTGGTCTTGTTTTGCCATTGTCGAAATGTCTTGCGAACCGGGATTCCGAGACTGATCGGGTCTTCCCGGGAGAAGGTATATCCTTCGTTGACCATGAGAGCTTATGATGGGTAAGTTGGGACACCCCTGCAGGGTATTATCTTTCGAAAGCCGTGCCCGCGGTTATGAGGCAGATGGGAATTTGTTAATGTCCGGTTGTAGAGAACTTGACACTTGACTTCATTAAAATGCATCAACCGTGTGTGTAGCCGTGATGGTCTCTTCTCGGCGGAGTCCGGGAAGTGAACACGATTTTGGGTTATGTATGAACGTAAGTAGTTTCAGGATCACTTCTTGATCACTTCTAGCTTCTCGACCGATGCGTTTCTCCTCTTCTCGCTCTCACTTGCGTATGTTAGCCACCATATATGCTTAGTGCTTGCTGCAGTACCACCATATTACCCCTTTCCTACCTACAAGCTTAAATAGTATTGATCTCGCGGGTGTGAGATTGCTGAGTCCCCGTGGCTCACAGATTCTACCAAAACAGATGCAGGTGCCGAGGATACCAGCGCAAGTGGCGCAACCGAGCTCAAGTGGGAGTTTGATGAGGACCTTGGTTGTTACTATGTTTCGTTTCTAGATGATCAGTAGCGGAGCCCAGTCGGGACGATCGGGGATCTAGCATTTGGGGTTGTCTTCTTTTCATTTGGATTTGACCGTAGTCGGTCTATGAGTGTATTTTGGATGATGTTTGATTTATTTATGTATTGTGTGAAGTGGCGATTGTAAGCCAACTCTCTTTATCCAATTCTTGTTCATTACATGGGATTGTGTGGAGATGACCCTTCTTGCGACAAAACCACCATGCGATTATGCATCTAAGTCATGCTTCGACACGTGGGAGATATAGCCGCATCATGGGCGTTACAAGTTGGTAATCAGAGCCATCCCCGACTTAGGAGCCCCCTGCTTGATTGTTTGCTGGCATTGTTGAGTCTGGAACAAAAATGTTTTGAGTCCTATGATTATATATATCGGAGAGTAGGATTCTTTTTACTCCTCAGTCCCTTCGTCGCTCTGGTGAGGTCTCTTGACGTAGAAGTTTTGACTCTCCTCTCCTCAGATTTCACTAAAACAAATTTAGGATCACGCGGGTATCTTGGAATCGTTCCGATGGTTTTGTGACAAGAACATTGTTCTTGGTGCCTCCTGACATTTAGGGGTTGTGGCAGTGTCCCGGGGAGTTGAGCTCCGAGGTGTTGTCGTCACAATTTTATCGTTGCAGTTCTGGGATACCTGAGTTTTGCCGACATCGAAAATCTCTTTTATGCAGTTGTTGGTGAGATAACCTCGACATCACCCAATACTGGGGAGTTCGGGAGTATTGCCATGACTCGTATAACAGATACTTTTCGAAGGTTGAGGTACATGATTTCCGAAGGTTTCTTGGTTATGTGTTGACGGATGGATACAGCTGGATGTAGGGATTGTTAGTTTGGGTGAGATATATTGCTTCCCCTGTATCCCCAACACCTGATTGCATAACCGGAAAGTTTCGGGAGTTTATAGGTGGGATTCAAGTAGCTCTAGCATTTCTTCCTGCAGATATTTGGTTTGTGATTGGGTAATCCTTACCACTTATTTGTTCCAGTTGTACCTTGTTTATTTCATTCATCAATCTCTTATCAAGTGGCTTCTCACCTTAATGGTCGTGTGATGTTAGCTTTGGGAATTCATTTGTTCATCCTTGTTCGAATGTTTATTGTGGAGACTATATGTTGCAATTTCTATCCGTTGATTCAACTTGTCTATCTGTCTATCAAGATGCTAACGGATGTCACCCTCTTCAGGATGGCTCCGCCAACGCGTCAGAATATGGAACGCAATGATGGGAGTCAAGCAAACCCTCCACCTCCACCTCCGCCTCCGGAGGCATGGAAAACTTTGATGGCAATCACAAATGCCAACGCTCAGTTGTTGATTCAGCTGATGCAAGAGCGCAACCAAGGCCAAGGCAACCAAGGGAATCAAGGTCAAGGGCAGTTCAATCATCAGCCTTAGTTTCCTACCCTCAACTAGTTCCTTGCAAATCAGCCAAAGTCTTTCAGCTACTGTGCCGAGGCCACAGACGCCAATGATTGGCTCGTGGATATCAACAAGCATTTTGAATGCAGCAATGTCAGGCCTGAGGACTATGTCAAGTTTTCTTCTTTTCAGCTCAAGGACCAAGCAGCTGATTGGTTCCAGCAATACAATGATTCCAGAGGAGGTCGAGTGATTACTTGGACTGACTTCTGTCAGGACTTTAAAGCTCACCACATTCCTACCAGTGTTGTAGAGAGCAAGCGTGAGGAGTTCCGCAATCTCAAGCAAGGCAACATGTTAGTGTACGAATACAACAAGCAGTTATAGAAACTTGCTCGCTTCGCTAAACAAGACGTTCCTGATGAAAATAGTATGATCTATCAATTCAGAGGTGGCCTTAGAGAGGATCTGCAGTTAGCTCTTGTTCTTGTTGAGCCTACTCAGTTTGATCAATTCTACAATATGGCCCTCAAGCAAGAAGGTGCTCAGCTCATGTGTGAGGCTTCTAAGAAGAGAATCAGGGATGCAGTTCAGTCTTCTTCTTCCTCTCAAGTGGCAGCTAAGCAGCAGAAGTTCTACCTTCCTCCTCCTCCGTTTCGCCGGCTTTACCAGCAGAAGAACTCAGGTGGTCGTGGATCTTCCCACCCACCCAACCCAGGCTTTCAGAACGAGTCAAATTCTCAAGCTCCAAGGTCAAATGCTCCGTATCATCGTCCGCTCTCAGAGGTGACTTGCAACAAGTGCCAGCAGAAAGGTCACTACACGAACAAGTGCTTCAACCAAAGGCGCCTTCCTCCTCCTCCTCCTGTGAGGTCTTCAAGCAATGCAGTGGTCAAGCATAATCCAAAGCATGCAAAGGTGAACATGATGAATGCAGCTCAGGCAGAGGATTCTTCAGATGTGATCATGGGTAACCTTCCAGTTAACTCTATTCCTTCAAAAGTCTTGTTTGATACTGGTGCATCGCATTGTTTCATGTCAAGGCCATTTTTTGCCAAGCATGATTTCACTTCGGAATATTTGGATAGACCTCTAGCAATTGTTTCCCCGGGCAAGCACATGAGTTCTAGTTTGATGGTTCCGAATGTCGGTATCAAGATGGGCGACTATAGATTTCTGGCTAAACCAATTGTTCTTGGTGACTCTGATATCGATCTTATTCTCGGGATGGACTGGCTTTCTCAGCACAAAGCTCAACTTGATTGTGCTGCCAGGGAAATTCAATTGACACACTCTTCTGAGGATGTTATCATCTATGCCGCTCGTGATGAAACCATTCGGTTGTTTTCTCTCAATGAGAAGGGCGAGTTGGATGCTATTTCTTAAATTCCAGTCGTTTGTGAGTACCAAGATGTCTTTCCAGAAGAGCTTCTGGGTATGCCTCCGCACCGGCCAGTCGAATTCGTTATCGACCTTGAGCCTGGCACTGAACCCGTTTGCAAGCGTCCTTACAAGCTTGGACCTGAAGAACTGAAAGAATTGAAGAAACAGCTCGATGAACAAGAGCGTTTGGGTTTGATCAGACCGAGTTCATCTCCATGGGGTTGTGGAGTTCTTTTTGTCCAAAAGAAGGATGGCACGGACCGACTGTGCGTCGATTACCGTCCATTGAATAAGAAGACAATCAAGAACAAGTATCCACTTCCCAACATCAATGAGCTATTCGAGCAACTCAAAGGTGCTAAAGTATTCTCCAAGCTTGACCTTCGGATGGGTTATCATCAAATTCGCATTCGTGAACAAGATATTCCCAAGACAACATTCAGAACAAGCTATGGTTCTTATGAATATACTGTCATGTCTTTTGGCCTTGTCAATGCTCCTCCAACTTTCTCTCGAATGATGAATTTCATTTTCAACCCCTACACCGATGAATTCGTCCTGGTGTATCTCGATGATATTTTGGTCTTCTCCAAGAATAGGAAGGATCATGCCAAACATTTGCGATTGGTGCTTGACAAGCTCAGAGAGCATCAATTCAATGCGAAGTTTTCCAAATGTGAGTTCTGGCTTGATGAAGTTCTTTATCTTGGTCACATCATCTCTGCCAAGGGCATCGCTATCAATCCCAAGAAGGTGTCTGCAGTTGTGAATTGGGAAGGCTTGATGAAGTTCTTTATCTTGGTCACATCATCTCCGCCAAGGGCATCGCTGTTAATCCCGAGAAGGTGTCTGCAGTTGTGAATTGGGAACCTCCTCAGAATGGCAAGCAGCTCCGCAGTTTTCTTGGTCTTGCAAGCTATTGCCGAAGATTTGTTGAGAACTTCTCTAAGATTGCAAAGCCTCTTTCCAACCTCCTCCAGAAGCATGTCAAGTATGTTTGGACGCCTGAGTGTGACGTTGCTTTCAACACCCTCAAAGAGAAGCTAGTAACAGCTCCTGTCTTAACTCCTCCTGATGAATCCAAGCCATTCGAAGTTTTCTGTGATGCTTCTCTTCAAGGTCTCAGTGCGGTGTTAATGCAAGAGAAGAAAGTTGTGGCCTATATCTCTCGCCAGTTGAAGCCCAACGAAAAGAACTACCCCTCTCACGATCTCGAGTTGGCGGAAGTTGTCCATGCATTGATAACATGGAGACATCTCTTGTTGGGAAGGAAAGTGGACATTTTCACCGATCACAAGAGCCTCAAGTATATCTTCACTCAACCCAACCTCGACCTCAGACAAACTCGATGGGTCGAAATGATTCAAGAGTACAATCCAAGTATTGAATATACTCCTGGCAAGGCCAATGTGATTGCAGATGCTCTGAGCAGAAAGGCTTATTGCAACAGCTTAATTCTCAAGCCCTTCCAACCGGACCTTTGTGAAGCTTTCCGCAAACTGAATCTTCAAGTTGTTCCTCAAGGCTTTCTTGCCAACCTCATAGTCTCTCCTACTTTGGAAGATAAAATTCGTGAGGCACAACTCCTGGATACCATGGTGAAGAAGGTGAAACGTGGTATCGACAAGGGCATTCCCAAATACAAGTGCTTCCACATTGATGACAAAGATACTCTTTTTTTTGAGGATCGAATTGTGGTTCCTAAAGGTGAGCTGAGAAAAGTCATTATGAACGAGGCACACAATTCCCTTCTATCCATTCATCCTGGAAGTACAAAGATGTACCATGACCTCAAGCAGTCGTATTGGTGGACTCGAAGAAGCAAGAAATTGCTCAGTTCATGAATGAATGTGATGTCTGCAGAAGGGTGAAAGCAGAACACCAACAACCAGATGGTCTCCTCCAACCTCTTGCTATTCCGGAATGGAAGTTTGATCATGTCGAGATGGACTTCGTGACTGGATTTCCTAAGTCCAAGTGTGGAAATGATGCTATCTTCGTTGTCATTGACAAGCTTACTAAAGTGGCTCATTTCCTTCCTATCAAAGAATCTATCATAGCAGCTGAACTGGCAGAGCTATACACCTCCAGAATTGTCTCCTTGCACAGCATTCCGCAATTGATCTCTTCAGGCTGTGGAAGCATTTTCACTTCAAAGTTCTGGGACTCCTTTCAGAAGGCCATGGGCACCAACATTCGTTTCAGCACAGCTTTCCATCCTCAAACAAGTGGCCAAGTCGAGCGAGTCAATCAAATCCTTGAAGACATGCTCAGGGCTTGTGTCATTTCCTTTGGCATGAAGTGGGAAGATTGTCTTCCATATGCCGAGTTCTCCTACAACAACAGCTTCCAAGCGAGTTCGGGCAAGGCCCCATTCGAAATTCTCTATGGCAGAAAGTGCCGTACTCCTCTCAATTGGTCTAAGACAGGTGAACGCCAACTTCTTGGCAATGACTTGATCACAGAAGCCGAAGAAATGTGCAAAGTCATTCGTGAGAATCTCAAAGCCGCGCAATCACGCCAGAAGAGCTATTATGATGACAAGCACCGTGACTTGGCTTTTGAAATCGGAGACCATGTCTACCTCCGCGTCTCTCCAATGAAAGGCACTCGTTGCTTCGGTATCAAAGGGAAGCTTGCCCCTAGATACGTGGATCCTTTCAAGATCGTTGGCAAAAGAGGCGATCTCGCCTATCAACTTGAGCTTCCGTCCAATTTTGCAAATGTGCACGATGTGTTTCACGTGTCACAGCTTCGCAAGTGCTTCAAGACTCCTGAGCGCACTATCAACTTCGAAGAAATTGACCTCCAAGAAGATCTCTCTTATCATGAGCACCCCGTTGCTATTCTTGAAGAAACCGAGCGCAAGACTTGCAACAAGTCTATCAAATTCTTGAAAGTGAAGTGGTCACACCATTCCGACCGAGAAGCCACCTGGGAGTGCGAGGATCACCTCCGTTCTGAATATCCGGAGTTCTTTCTGTCCTAGATCTCGGGACGAGATCCTCTTGTAGTGGTGGAGTGTTGTAACACCCCGGATGTAACTTTCCATATTGGTAACTCCAACTCTTGCCATTTTCGGCTATGTGCTATGGTATTCCCTCCGTGGTTAGGTTTTTGTCTTTTGTTTTGCTTTTTGCTCATGTCATGCATCTCATAACATGTCATCATGTGCATCTCATTTGCATACGGGTTCTTCGCATGCATCCGAGCGTTTTCCCCATTGTCCGTTTTGCAATCCGACACTCCCACATGCACCGGCACACCCCTCTTGTCTCTTTTCGTGTGCGGGTGTTAAATGTTCTCGGAATGGACCGAGGCTTTCCAAGTGGCCTTGGTATTCCATCAGTAGACCGCCTGTCAAGTTTCATGTCATTTGGAGCTCGTTTGATACTCCAACGGTTAACCGCATATCCGCAAAGGCCTATTTTGGGTTGCAGCCCAACACCCCTTCAAAACAGCCCAATAACCCATCTAGGTCACTTCCATGCTCTCCGTCATCAGATCACGATCATGTGGGCGAAAACTACACTCCATTTGGAGTCTCCTAGCTCCTCCTATCTATAAATATGCATCTCCCCCTCCAAATCACGGGCGAAACCCTAGCCACCGCTCCCCTCGCGCCGCCGGACACGTCCGGGCAACGCCGGACGCGTCCGCCTCCGCCGCCTGACCTCTCGCAGCCCGCCACAAGGCGCCCGGCCACCCGCGCCGCCGCCAGCCCACCGGGCCCGAGGCGCGCCCTCG
>NC_057795.1:190035272-190047661 GCF_018294505.1 Triticum aestivum | reverse complement strand
CCCGGCCCCGCCTCCACATCGCCGCCCCAGATCCGGCAAGGCGCCGCCCGGCCCAGCTCGCCCCCGTCCTCCTCCGGCCGTCTTCCTCCCTTCCGGCACCATCTCCGGCGAGGAACTCCGGTGAACCTCGACCCTCGTGTCAGATCTAGATCTGGAATATTAGGGTTGACCTTGTTTTCTCCAAGTCTGCATATTTTTTTAGCCCTGTTCATTGCATCATAACTCCGTCATCGTAGCTCCGTTTCATACGCATAATATATCAAAATGCTAATCAGGATGTGCTCTTCATTTTGTTCCATTGGGCCATGTTCATTTGAGATCATCTAGATGCCTGAATCTCTGATGCAAGAGTGCTATATAATGTTAGTTTCTGATCTTAACAGAATGTGTGCATTTGTCATTTTTGCTACATTTATTGTGTGCATCTTATGGGCATGAGCTCTACATGTGTTTTGTACTATGTCATGCCATCTTTACAGGGGTGTATGCCATGTATTTTCGTGATCAATGTGGTGAGTAGAACAAGCATGCAAACTAGGCTTCGTGATGTTGCTGATTTCAATCCCTGTTTTGCTGTTATTTTTATGCCATGTAAACTTGATGCTACAGAGAGATCCATGCATATTTTGAGATACTTCAGTAAGGATGTTTTGAAAATATGGTTATGCTCTATCCATTCATGCCCCTGTTTGCAATTATGGAGTAGTCTAGCATGTCATTTTCTTGCTCTACTTTTGCTATAAAATGTTTCCTGGCAGATTGCTTGCATGTTATTCAATATTGCCAAGGTTGTAGTTGATCCTTGCATGCTATGATCCTATTCTTGCCATGTTTAGTTTCATAAACATGTATTATTACTGGTGCTATGCTTATCTTGTCATTCAATGACTTGTGATGAGTGAATTGAGCTCGCAAAGATGCCTTCATAATGTTGTTAATGCCATGCTGTGTTTCCTGAATCTGTTAACAAAACTTGCTATGTTTACATGGGTGCAATCTTATCTTCTGATCATTTTTGGCTCATGGTAAGTAAAGGACTTTTGTTCTATGCATTTAGTAGTATCATACCATGCCTTAAGTTTCTATGATATGTTCCTGTAGCATGATGTTTGATTGCTCTAAACATTGCTTCTTGATGTTGTTTCTGCCATGTTAGTGAAGTCTGTGCTGTTGTTATCTTTTGCACTTTTGCCATGGTTGTTTGAACCTGTTACTGTGTGAATTAGCCGTAGATCAGTGTACATATTTTGTCAAGCATCTCTTGTAGATCACTGCCATGTGCTTTGTTGATATGTTGGGTTGTTGTAGCATAGTTTCTTGATGTATTCTAAGTGCTATCATGCTGTTAATCGCAGATTTGTGTCACAACAAAAGCGTCGATTCGAGGCGTCATCAAAACACCGCCCTCTGTTCCTAAAACAATACCCCTTAGCGCCCCGGGATTCTTGTTTTGCTTGCCATTTGCAAACCGTGCATCCGATTCCGGTGATCTTTATATCGATTTCAACCGAAATCATCTCATCTTTCCAGCGGCATACTTGGTTTGCCAAGTTGATGCCTTGTTCATCATTTTCCCTTCCGGAGCCCGCATATGCATTGCATATCACATCTCGCATATCATGTCATGTATTGCATCATGTTGCTTGTGCTTTGCACCGTGATTTATTGTGTTTCCGTTGCTTGTGTTCTCGCTTTGGGTAGAGCCGAGAGACGAGTACGTGCATGAGGAACCTGTTGAGAACGCTTACGAGGATCAAGCTTTCGACAACTCTGAGAACTTTGCAGGAAAGATGACCATACCCTCGATATCACTTCTATCTTTGCTTTGCTAGTTGCTCGCTCTATCGCTATGTTAACTCTACCTACCACTTGTTTATCATGCCTCCCATATTTCCATGTTAAGCCTCTAACCATCCTGTCCTAGCAAACCGTTGTTTGGCTATGTCACCGCTTTTGCTCAGCCCCTCTTATAGTGTTGCTAGTTGCAGGTGAAGATGAAGTTTGTTCCTTGTTGGAACATGGATATTTTGGGATATCACCATATCTCTTATTTAATTAATGCATCTATATACTTGGTAAAGCGTGGAAGGCTCGGCCTTATGCCTGGTGTTTTGGTCCACTCTTGCCACCCTAGTTTCCGTCATATCGGTGTTATGTTCCTTGATTTTGCATTCCTTACGCGGTTCGGTGATTTATGGGACCCCCTTGATAGTTCGCTTTGAATAAAACTCCTCCAGCAAGGCCCAACCTTGGTTTTACCATTTGACTACCTACCACCTATTACTTTTCCCTTGGGTTTTCGCGAGCCCGAGGGTCATCTTTATTTTAGCCCCCCCGGGCCAGTGCTCCTTCGAGTAATGGTCCGAACCGGGCAGACTGCGGGGCCACCAGGGGGCAACTCGAGGGCTGGTTTTACTCGTAGGCTGACCTATCCGGTGTGCCCTGAGAACGAGATATGTGCAGCTCCTATCAGGATTTGTCGGCACAGTTGGGTGGTCTTGCTGGTCTTGTTTTACCATTGTCGAAATGTCTTGCGAACCGGGATTCCGAGACTGATCGGGTCTTCCCGGGAGAAGGTGTATCCTTCGTTGACCGTGAGAGCGTATGATGGGCTAAGTTGGGACACCCCTGCAGGGTATTATCTTTCGAAAGCCGTGCCCGCGGTTATGAGGCAGATGGGAATTTGTTAATGTCCGGTTGTAGAGAACTTGACACTTGACTTCATTAAAATGCATCAACCGTGTGTGTAGCCGTGATGGTTTCTTCTCGGCGGAGTCCGGGAAGTGAACACGGTTTTGGGTTATGTATGAAGGTAAGTAGTTTTAGGATCACTTCTTGATCACTTCTAGCTTCTCGACTGATGTGTTGCTCCTCTTCTCGCTCTCACTTGCGTATGTTAGCCACCATATATGCTTAGTGCTTGCTGCAGTCCCACCATATTACCCCTTTCCCACCTACAAGCTTAAATAGTCTTGATCTCGCGGGTGTGAGATTGCTGAGTCCCCGTGGCTCATAGATCCTACCAAAACAGATGCAGGTGCCGAGGATACCAGCGCAAGTGGCGCAACCGAGCTCAAGTGGGAGTTTGATGAGGACCTTGGTCGTTACTACGTTTCATTTCCAGATGATCAGTAGCGGAGCCCAGTCGGGACAATCGGGGATCTAGTATTTGGGGTTGTCTTCTTTTCATTTGGATTTGACCGTAGTCGGTCTATGAGTGTATTTTGGATGATGTATGATTTATTTATGTATTATGTGAAGTGGCGATTGTAAGCCAACTCTCTTTATCCCATTCTTGTTCATTACATGGGATTGTGTGGAGATGACCCTTCTTGCGACAAAACCACCATGCGGTTATGCCTCTAAGTCGTGCTTCGACACGTGGGAGATATAGCTGCATCGTGGGCGTTACAATGTTGTAGGCGGACGCCCGGTATTGCACTTGCCTGGCCTTGGTCTCATCCATGGGGAGAACCCCGTTCTCCAGGAATTCTGAGATTAGCAGGGCCCAAGACGGAGCTGTCACCACGGCGAAGACGGCCATCGGGGTGGGTTTCGGGTCGGCAGCCCCCGGGCCGGGTTGAGCAGCCCCCGGGTCGGGGATGGCGATGGTCGGGTCCAGGGCGATGGTGGCCGGGTTGAGCTGAGCAGCCCCCGGGCCGGGTTCAGCAGCCCCCGGGTCGGGTTCGGAAGTCCCCGGGCCGGGTTCGACAGTCCCCGGGCTGGGTTGAGATGCGGCCGGGTCGTTTGGAATGTGGATGGACTCGGAGTACGGCGACGGCTTGACGGACGGCTTGTGCAGGTGCTCGAGGGAGACGCCGGACGAGATAGACTGCCGAGACGAGGCGATCTTGGCGAGCGTGTCGGCCGCTTTGTTCTCCGCTCACGGTACATGGAGGAACTCGCAGCCCTCGAAGGACCCAGACAGCTTCTGGACGAGGAAGCTGTTGCTTGCCATGTTGGAGTCACGGGCGTCCCACTCGCCGGAGCACTGTTGCACCACCAGATCCGAGTCGCCGTAGCACAGGATGCGCCGGATGCCGAGTTCCTTGGCAAGCCGGAGGCTGTGCACAAGGGCTTCGTACTTGGCGACGTTGTTGGAGGCGGCGAAGTGGATCTGGAGCGCGTAGCAGAGTCGGTCGCCCTTTGGGGACAACAACATGATGTCGGCCCCTAGGCCGAGTCTCATTTTGGACCCATCGAAATGCATGCGCCAGTGCGTCGAGTCGGGAGGCAGTGACAGGTACTGGGTCTCGGTCCAGTCGACGAGGAAGTCGGCCAGGGCCTGAGAATTGATCGTGGAGCGGGGCTCGTAGACGATGGTGTGGCCGGCTAGCTCGAGCGCCCACTTGGCAACCTGGCCAGAGGCGTCCCGGCTCCCGATGATCTCGCCGAGAGGGGCCGTGCTGACCAGGGTGATGACGTGCTCTTGGAAGTACTGCTTCAGCTTCTTGGCGGTGAAGTACACGCCGTAACACGTCTTCTGGTAGTGCGGGTAGTTCTACTTGGAGTTGGATAGCACCTCGCTCAGGTAGTAGACCGGACGATGGACGGCTTGGATCTTTCCCTTCTCTGGTCGCTGGACCACCAACACTGTGATGACCGACCGTGAGGTCACGGCTATGTAGAGCAACAACGACTCCTTGTTGGCCGGCGAGGCCAGGACTGGTGCGGTGGAGAGCATGCGCTTGAGGTCTCGGAAGGCCTCGTCCGCCTGGTCGTTCCATTCGAATGGCGTCATCTTCTTCATTAGCTAGTACAGGGGCAGGGCCCTCTCGCCCAGCCGGCTGAGAAACCGGCTGACCAAGGCCAAGCAGTCGGTGAATTTCTGGACATCGCGTAGCCGAGCCGGCTTGCGCATGCGCTCGATGGCCTTGATCTTCTCCGGGTTAGCCTCAATGCCGCGCTCCGAGACGAGGAAGCCGAGTAGCTTTCCGTCCGGGACGCCGAAAACGCATTTTTCCGGGTTGATCTTGACCTTGTATTTGCGGAGGTTGGCGAATGTTTCCTTTAAGTTGTCGAGGAGCGTGAGGTGCTGTTTGGTCTTCACCATGATGTCGACCACGTAAACATGGATATTGCAGCTGAGTTGCGGCAACAGGCATTTCTGCATGCAGCGCTGGAAGGTGGCGTCGGCGTTCTTCAAGCTGAACGACATGGTGATGTAGCAATACGCCCCAAAGGGTGTGATGAAGGACGTCTTCAGGGCTTCGGCCGGGTCCAGCTTGATCTGGTGGTAGCCGGAGTAAGCGTCCAGGAAGGACAGGAGATAGCACCCGGCGATCGAGTCGATGACTTGGTCGATCCGCGGGAGGGCGAGCGGATCCTTGGGACAGGCCTTGTTGAGGCTGGTGTAGTCGATACACATGGGCCAGGTCTTGTTCTTCTTTAGGACAAGGACTGGGTTGGCCAGCCACTCGGGGTGAAATACCTGCATGATGAAGTCGGCCGCCAAGAGCTTGGCGACCTCTTCACCGATGGTTCTTCTCTTCTCTTCGGAGAAACGTCTCAGGGGTTGACGGACAGGCTTGGCGTCCTTGTGGCCGTGGAGTTTGTGCTAGGCATACTTCCTCGGGATAGCCCGCATGTCCTTGGTGTTCCATGCAAAGATATCCCGATTCTCACGGAGGAAGTCGACGAGCTCGCCTTCCTATTTTCTATCGAGGCGGGTGCCTACGACAACATGCTTGCTGCAGCTGGGGTCTTCCGGGTTCAGCTTCACTTTCTTGGTCTCCTTTGAGGGCTTGAAGGTGGCTTCATTGGCCGGCTCCTCGGTCGGGATCGACGCGGCCGAGGCCTCGCCCGCCATGGCGACGATCCGGTCGAGCTGGCGCCGCTCCTCGGCAATGACCAGCGACTCGGCCAGCTTGGCGCCATCTCGGGCGCACTCCAGGGACTTGCGGTAGTCGCCGGTGACGGTGATGAGGCTCTTTGGACCCGGCATCTTCATCTTCAGATACACGCAGTGGGGGGCCGCCATGAATTTGGCAAGCACGGGTCGGCCCAGCAACGCGTCGTACGCGCTAGACAGGTCCACCACCTCGAACCATATCGGCTTGCGCGCGGAAATGGTTGTTGTCGCCGAACAGGACGTCGATCCGGGCCCGGCCAATGGGAGAGCAGGCGAGGCCGGGAACGATGCCGTGGAAGATCGTACGGGTCGGCTCCAGGTCCTTGGCCTCGAGTCCGAGCTTGGTCATCGTGTCGCGGTAGAGGATGTTGATGCTGCTGCCGCCGTCGATGAGGACTCAGGAAATTTTGCATGTGCATCATGCGACAATGGTGGGGTTGAGTACGAATGCGTAGCCACCCAGATTTGGCATGACAGTCGGGTGGTCTTCCCGGGTCCAGGTGACCAAGCGGTCAGACTGGTGCATGAACTCTGGTTTGGCCGGGACGACGGTGTTCACCTCCTGCTGAAGGAGGCATTCGTTTCGCTTGTCGTCGTCGAAGCTGGTGAAGACGATGTAGGCCACGTTCTGGTCTGGGTAGGCGTCGTCGCGCATCGCGCCGCCGGCCGAGGGTAGCGGTGGAGGCGGAGGCGGCTTCCCCGCGCCTGGAGCCGGAGCCGGAGCAGGATGTCGCCCCTCATGATGCGCTTGGTGATGTCGCACTACTGAAGCGTGTGCATGGATGGCCTCGCGCCGCTGTGGTGCTTGCAGGGAGTGTCGAGCATCTCTTCGAAGCTCATGGCGGGCTGCCATGCCATCTTGCCGGTCTGCTGGCGCTTGGCTGCCGGGTCCGCCGCGGGCTCGATGGCCGCGACGAGCGGGTTGTCGTAGCGCTGAGCCAGCTGGTCGGCCTTGCGCTTGTTGTTCTGGTGATGCTGTTGTCGGCTACTCTTGCCGGCCTGCTTCCGGGGGGGCGGTTTTTCCTTGCTGGCTTCATCCAGCGCCACCTAGATCTTCATGGCAGAGTCCGCGTTGGCGTACTTGTCCGCCGTCACCATGAGCACGGCCATGGTGGCCGGCTTGGAGCGCAAGAGCTTGTGCTTGAGGAGGGTGCCGTCTCGGCACCCGTTGACGAAGTACTGGATTGCTTGGACTTCGTGGACGCGCTCGCAGCTGTTTCGGAGCTCGGTCCAGCATGCGACGTACTCGCGACCGGTCTCTGTTGGCCCTTACACACACATGGCGAGCTGGCTAGGGCGGCCGGGTCGCTTGTAGGTTCCTGTGAAGTTGCAGACAAGGCCTGCTTGAAGTCGACCCACGTGTTGACGCTGCCCATTGGCAGACTGTTCAACCAGGTGCGGGTCGACCCTTGGAGCATGAGCGGTGCGTAGCGCACGGCGAGTCCACGATTGGCGCCGGTGATGCCAATGGCGGTGGTGTAGTCGGTGGGCCAGTCCTCTAGCTTCACGGTCCCATTGTACTTGGGGGTGTCACGGGGAAGCATTAACCCTTCGGGAAAAGGCTCTTCCCAGATGCGTGGGCCGAAGCACGCCGGCCCAATGGCGCCGCTTTCCTCCACCTCCAGGGAGTGAGCGAGCTGGTCAAGGCGGTGGCGAGCGTCGGTGTCGTCGATGGCACGCGCGCCGAGTCGACTGGCGACCGGGCCACTGGGGGTCGGGTCGGTCGGAACCGGACGCCGGCCAGGCTGGCCGGGTCCGCGCGGGTTCTCCAGGGCGGGCTCGTCGCCCAAGACGCCGACAGCCATAGCGGCCAGGTCGCGCCGAGTCCGGGCTCGGTCGGAATGCGCCTCGCCAGGTGGCGAGGAGGCCGTGTGTTGAAGTTCGCCGGGTCCGCCGACGCGGGTGGAGCCGGATCCCGCCGGCTTGGCGGGCTGGTTGAGCCGGTCTTGTTGGGCATTGACCGCATTGAGGAGGTCGTGCATCCGCTTGATGCGCTCTTTCAGCTCCTCGCCTGTGAGCTGGTCCAGGCCGACCGCGGCCGCCTGGGCAGCACGCATGTTCTTCATTGGGATCTCGTAGACAGTCGGGTTGGCGCCGAGGGCGCGGCCGATCGCTCCTCCCCGGGCTTGCACGTCGGCAACCCGGCTCAGATCGGCCTCGGTGGGTGTGAATCCATAGGCGGTGTTGCGCTCCAGCTGAGCGGAATTCAAGCGACATTGAGTGGCGGCGAGCGTCTCGGTCAGGTCCAGCATCTTCTAGCGCCTTTCCTCGAGCTGGGCTCGGGCCTCAGCGACGTTGGTGGCATCGATGTCAATGCCGATGGGGATGCAGAGGCTCTGCATCAAGGTGCGCAATGGGTTGGACGGCTCGGTCCATTCATTTGTGGCCTTGGCTTCGGCAGCCTTCCTCGTCTTGCTCAACGAGGAGGAGGCGTCAGTGCCGGTGACGTAGACCTCCACGTGGATGTCCATTGCCCCGGCGGAAATGCCACCGCCGAGGGAGAGGGGGGAGTCGGAGTAGCTGAGTACCTTGCTGGGGTACTCGTCGGCTGCGGGCGCATCGGAGATGCGCAGTGCGGCAAAGGAGGTGGCAAGTGCATCGACGATGACGTTCGCCAGCATGACGGGCTCACCAGAGTCGAAGAAGATCCCCGTCTGAAGCATGCTCCCGGCCATCTCCTCAAGCTGCCCCACGGTGGGCGCCAACTGTCGTGGTGGGTGCACGGCAGATGCCATGGGATGGCTAAAGAGAGGAGGAGGCTCGAGGGCACTGGTGGGCTCCAGAGGCGGGGTTGGCATGAGCGAGCGCGGGACGCAGGACATACCCAGGTTCGAGGCTCTCTGGAGAGATAACACCCCTAGTCCTGCCGAGTGTGGTTGATATGTGACAGTACAAGTGTCACGCCCAAGATGCGACCCTATCCTAAAGGAACTCGAAGGTCCCACCAAGGATAGAAGCGCATCTTGAAGACGCTTTTGCAAGGTGGATATCATTACATCAACATTACATAATAGATGGGGATACATACAAGAGGCATACAATGCCACATGAATACAACATCATCATCCATAAGATCAACATCCGACTATGGATGAAACACAAACAGAAGCTCAAACCACAACCACCCTGCTAGCCCAGGATGCCGACCTAGAACCTATCCTCTAATCGAAGAAGAAGCAGAAGAAGAACTCCAAAACAAGCAAACATCACTCTCACGTCATGATCATCGCATAACCTGTACCTGCAACTGTTGTGAGGTAATCTGTGAGCCACGAGGACTCAGCAATCCCATTACCATGGGTATCAAGACTAGCAAAGCTTAATGGGTAAGGAAGGGGTAAAGTGGTAAGGTTGCAGCAGCGACTAAGCATATATGGTGGCTAACATACGCAAATAAGAGCGAGAAGAGAGCAAACAGAACGGTACTGAAGCTAGCAATGATCAAGGAGTGATCCTGAACTCCTATTTACGTCAAACATAACCCAAAACCGTGTTCACTTCCCGGACTCCGCCGAAAAGAGACCATCACGGCTACACACGCGGTTGATGCGTTTTAATTCGTATCTGGTGTCGAGTTATCTACAACCGGACATTAACAAATTCCCATCTACCACATAACCGCGGGCACGACTTTCGAAAGATAATACCCTGCAGGGGTGTCCCAACTTAGCCCATCACAAGCTCTCACGGTCAACGAAGGATATTCCTTCTCCCAGGAAGACCCGATCAGTCTCAGAATCCCGTTTTACAAGACATTTCGACAATGGTAAAACAAGACCAGCAAGACCGCCCGGATGTGCCGACAAATCCCGATAGGAGCTGCACATATCTCGTTCTCAGGGCACACCGGATAAGCTAAGCGTATAGTTACCAACATAAACCAAGTTGCCAAGGGACAGTCCCGCATGGTGCTCTAGTTTGGACCAACACTCGGAGGAGCACTGGCCCGGGGGGGGTAAAATAAGATGACCCTCGGGAGCGCGACTCTCAAGGGAAAAAGGCTAGGTGAGGCAAATGGTAAAACCAAGGTTGGGCCTTGCTGGAGGAGTTTTATTCGAAGCGAACTGTCAAGGGGGTCCCATAAATCACCCAACCGCGTAAGGAACGCAAAATCCGGGAACATAATACCGATATGACGGAAACAAGGGTGGCAAGAGTGGAACAAAACACCAGGCATAAGGCCGAGCCTTCCACCCTTTACCAAGTATATAGATGCATTAATTAAAAAAGAGATATTGTGATATCCCAACATAATCCTGTCCACCTTGGAGCAATCTTCAACTTCACCTGCAACTAACAACGCTATAAGAGGGGCTGAGCAAAGCGGTAACATAGCCAAACAACGGTTTGCTAGGAAGGGTGAAAAAGGTTAGAGGCTGACATGGCAAATTGGGAGGCTTGATCAACAAGAGATTGGTAGCGCGGCAAAGCGATAGAACGAAGCAACTAGCATAGCAATGATAGTAGTGAGATCCAAAGTGATGGTCATCTTGCCTGAAATCCTACTAGGAAGAAGAACGAGTCCATGAAGAAGACGAACAGATGAAGCCGAACCAAGCATAGACGAACGAATCCTCACGATCACAATGAAACAGGAACTATCGAGAAGAAGCACACAACATGGTAAACACACCACACATATACATGACAGGATGCTCAACCAAGTATGATGCAAGACAAGACTACATGAAGCTACTCATGGCAAGAGATGATGCATACAAGAACCACACATCAAAGCAAGGTTAAATGAGGCCGGAAACAACATATAACAATTCCGGTAAGTCCTCATATGCAAATTTAGAAATTGGTCCAGAACTGAACAAACATTAAGTTGAAGTTGCTAAACAGCAAGTTAAAGAGCACCAAGAGGATCTACACGAAATTCTAGTCAAGTTACATATAAAGTTCATTTAGTTCGGAGCTACGGCCTAGAAGATATGAGCAAAACAAGTTAAACATGGCATTGATGCAAAATGCATACAAACATCAAGCAAACACTCTCAAAACAGGGATGCAACATGATAACATGAAACTACATGCAAAGCTAAGCAAGTTTCATATAGAGCACACTCAAAACGGAGCAACGGATCAACACATGCACTCTATACAAGTTTAAAGGACAAGCTGTCCAAAACAGCAGCTAGGCATCTTGCAAGCATCAAAACAATATGTTACAGCACCTCAACATGATAACAAAAGGCATGGGCATAAATTACAGGTAGAGCATGACAAAACATGAACACTGAGCTATCTCCAGAAATCACTAGAACATGCTCAAAAGGACATGGCAAGATTGCCAATTATAACAGTTTACAGGCTTGGCAGAAATAACATCAGGTTGCAATGTTTAGAGCTATCAAACAACATGCTACATGAACTTATCATGGAAAACAAAGGCATGGCATGCTAAAACTGAAGACAAAGAACACAACTCCCTTACTGAACTAATTTCAAAGATCAACAGAAAAGATGGTAGCATCCATGCAAAGTTGGCAAATGATATGACAGATTCAGACATGGCAGGAACAACAATAAGTAGGCATGTTGGTGAGCTTGTACAACTCACTAAAGAGCAATACATGTCATGAAAAGGCAACCAACAGTAGGAATACATGTTTATGAAGCTAAGAATGGCAAGATCAAGTTCATAGGGTGCACGGCTCGCTAGCAAAACACATGGCAAAACTGAACTTAATGTTAACAGGCTGACAGCAACGCTATTTAGCAAGTTTGGAGCAAGATAACAAGTTACAGCAGGCTATAAATGCCACTAGGGGCATGAATGGATAGATCATGATGTGTATAACAAAACATCCTTAGTGAACATCTCCAGATTATGCATAGAATGACTTGTAGCAGCAGGTTTACATAGCATCATGACATAGCAGTATCAGCCTAGCAAAACAGTAATAGCAAGTACCCTACACGAGCTTGAGCCTAGCAAAACAATAACAGCAAGTACCCTACTTCACGAGCTTGATGTACTCACCACAAGGCACACAAAAATACATGGATGGCACCACCGTAAAGATGGCATGATGTAGTACAAAACACATGTAGAGCTCATGCTCATAGGATGCCTACACAAAATGCAATGAAAAAGACAAAACAGCAAGTGCTGGTAACAGACAACAGTTAACATCATATAGCACTCTTTCAACGATGATAATGGCATTAAGATCGTCTCAAACAAGCATGAAAAATGCAATGAAATGAAGAGCATCTCACAGCGGACATTTTGATATATTACACGCACAAAATGGAGCTACATGAAAGGAGATATGATGCTATGAACATGGCATGAAAATGTTGCAGATCCGGGGACTTGGACGAATTTCACCTGGCGAAAAGTGGACGGGGACGTTTCGGGACGGAGAGATCCGGGACGGTGCGGGGGCGCGTTTGGATGGATGCATTGGTGGATCTGGTCCACCTTCAGATCCAGATCAAGGACGGGTCTGGGTCCGGCGACGGCGGCTTGCTGGAGTTGGAGGGGCGGCGACCGGAGTTGGAGCAGGCGGCGGAGGTCCGGCGGGGC
>NC_057795.1:190027946-190034929 GCF_018294505.1 Triticum aestivum | reverse complement strand
GCGGGCGGTGCGGCGACGAAGGGCGCCAGCGCGGGCCGTGGGCCGCGACGGTGGGGACGGGCCAGGCGGCGGCGGGATCTGGGCCCATGCGGGCCTCTGATGGGCTCCGCGGGCCGGCGGCGAAGGACAGGTGTCGGCGCTGGATTCGTCGGTCGGCGGCGGCGGACGTGTCCGGTCCAGATCGGACGTGTCCGGCGCGCGAGAGGAGCGGGGCTAGGGTTTCATCCGCAAAAATGGAGGGGGAGGCACCTATTTATAGGTAGAGGGAGCTAGGAGAGTCCAAATGAGGTGCGGTTTTCGACCACGCGATCGTGATCGAATGACCGAGAGCATGGAGGGTGTTTGGATGGGTTATTGGGCCACTTTGAAGGGGTGTTGGGCTGCACACAAAAGAGGCTTTTGCGGCTACCCGGTTAACCGTTGGAGTATCAAACAGACTCCAAATGGTACGAAACTTGACAGGCGGTCTATCGGTGGTGTACCAAGGCCGCTTGGCAAATCACGGTCGATTCCAAGAATGTCTAACACCCGCTCACAACAAGAGACAACAGGGGGACGCCGGAGGACATAGGAGTGCCGGATTGCAAAACGGACAAGGGGGAAAATGCTCTGATGCATGAGACAAACACGTATGCAAAATGAGATGCACAGGATGACATGGCAGAATGCAACACGCAAGCAAATGACATGGCAACGACGGTGAATAACTGGAAGACACCTGGCGCATCAGATCAGGGGCGTTACAACTCTCCTCTACTAATAAGAGATCTCGTCCCGAGATCTTAGGACCGAGACGGAAGGGAAAAGGGATGAGGTGAAACAAGAACTCAAGAGAAGATGTAAAGAATCGAGAGCACTCGAGAAGAAGAGGGGAACAACGAAAATGATGAGAATCGAAAACTCACGGAATCAGATAGACTCTGAAACCACTCCGGTTAGAACGAGATAAGAAATGAATAAGACTGAAAGGATTTAGGCAGCACTCCGGCTGAAACATGGAGGAATAGAACACGAGCTTGAGAGGATGGAATGATACTGGATGAAGACATGCCACAAAACCTCCGTAAAGAATTGAAAGAGTTGAATGAAAAGAACGGAGAAGAAAATGACAACTTGTGCCACGAATGAAATTGAAAGCATCTTTAGAAGGAAGGTTTAAACAGAGTTGTTGAGAAAATCAACAACAAAAAGAATAAGCTTGTTGTGATCTTATAGGTAACATCTCAAGATCATAAGGAGATAACCGGACACAAACGGAAATGATTGGATAGCTGAGAAGAATGAAGAAATGCAAAACTCCACTTCACAATACAGAGATTTAATTGCACTTCGAGATGCGAGAAGAAAAAAAATACTTGAACTCCACCAAAAAAATCTTGATGAACTCTTGAAGAATGAATTAAATCATGAAGAACCACCATAAGAACTTCGGTAACAAAAGGATGACGAGATAAAATGAAGGAAGAAAGAATAAGATGAGCCTTGCGATGATTTAGATGGGGGTTCCGACGAAATGGCCGAGGAAATTTCAACTCCGGAAAAGAAAAGATGAAAACACTTGGAACTAGAATTTATTCCTCAAGAACAAACTCTGAAGGAAGCGATTACTCACTTGGATGAAATAAGAATAAGATTTATTGTATGCTTATCCTTCATCAAATTAAATTGATGTTAAGCAATGGATTTTGCATACTACTTATTCTTCCTGAAAAGGATTAAGGGGAGTATAGCACAAAACTTGAGAAAGTCTTCATGAACCACTGGTAGGATTCGAAAGAACGAATGGATTAAAACGATAATCAAGGAAAAAGAATCTTGAATGAACAACCATAAGAATTCGAAAATGACTGATGAAAGAGACTGAATCACCGGGAAGAATTAGAAGAACCAATATGCTAGAGGGGATTTAGATACTAGAGAACGGGAAGAACTCGATCTGATTAAAGAGCACTTGAACGAAGCACCAGGAATAATTGGATAATGGTAGCTGAAATGTGAGGACAAAGAATTCTTCTGGAACGATGGCCTCCGGTGAAAAGAAATGGAAAAAACAACTCCTGACATACTCCGAATGGTTAAGAAAAGAATATCTGACAAATGAAATAATTCGAGAGGATAGCATAACGCTAGAACCACGAATCTTCGAGAGAACGGACAAGATTTAGAGGAAAAACTCTTCTTCGATCTTCAAATGACGACGGGAAAACACCACAAAATTACTGAGATACTCCGGTAGAATGAAAAACGAAGAGGTTGAGCCAACAATGAAAAGAATTTGAAAGCGATCTTGGAGAAGACATGTGACTGATGAAACTCATTCTTACGTCACACTTGAAAAGAATTTGAGAATAACTCCGAGGGAATTAGAAGAGTCAGGTAAGATCCTGGGAAAAGACCTGGGGGTTAGGGCCCACTGAAGAGAAAAAACACCGTTGAAAAGGATTGTTGAAGAGATAGATGATGCACCGGAACAATTGAAATATTTGAATGAGGTGACAACCTCGAATTAAATGGAACACTGTCGAATCTCCCGAGATGTCTTAAGCATAATAGAAGGATAAACTGGAGAGAGGAGAGCGAGCAAAGAAAGCACTTGAGTCGAGGACATGAATATGATCAACATCGAAAAAAACTTGAATTGAAACCACCGGAAAAGAAAAGAGATGTAGAATGACGAACGAGACGAGAATTCACCGGTTGAAATAATTGAGGGAAGACTGAAGAGATTCCGCAAAAATGAAATTGATGCTCGAAAGAGACTCAGGCTCCGGGAAGAAGAGGGTGGAAGGGCGGGAAAAACAAAGGCAACTTGGAAGGGGAAAACCGATGAATAACTTGAAGAGTAAACACCAGTTGAAAACATTGAGGAAAGAAAGCAAAGACTTCACACGAGCAAGATGGATACTCGATTACGGACTCCGGCTCCGAGAAGAAAAAGGGGTGGGCGGGTGAGAAAATGAAAACAACTGAGGATTGAACTTGGCAAAGATGAAGAGGCTCGAGTCAACTTGACGAGAAATGCACCGGATCAAAAGAGCTAAGAACCAACGATTGAAAAAACTAACCGCGTGATCCTAAAGAAAAATTTGAAAGGGAAGAGGAGTAATTCAAAACACCTACATCAAGATACCTGACCAGAGCGATGAAGGGACTGAGGAGTAAAAAGAATTCCTACTCTCCGATATAACTAGACTCCAAAACCAGTTTTCTTCTAGACTCAACAACGTCCAAACTACACAATCAATCAAGGGGGCTCCTATGGTCGGTCGAGGCTCTGATACCAACATGTCACGCCCAAGATGCGACCCTATCCTAAGGAACTCAAAGGTCCCACCAAGGATAGAAGCGCATCTTGAAGACGCTTTTGCAAGGTGGATATCATTACATCAACATTACATAAAAGATGGGGATACATACAAGAGGCATACAATGCCACATGAATACAACATCATCATCCATAAGATCAACGTCCGACTATGGATGAAACACAAACAGAAGCTCAAATGACATCCACCCTGCTAGCCCAGGCTGCCGACCTGGAACCTATCCTCTAATCAAAGAAGAAGCAGAAGAAGAACTCCAAAACAAGCAAACATCGCTCTCACGTTATGATCATCGCATAACCTGTACCTGCAACTGTTGTTGTAGTAATCTGTGAGCCACGAGGACTCAGCAATCCCATTATCATGGGTATCAAGACTAGCAAAGCTTAATGGGTAAGGAAGGGGTAAAGTGGTAAGGTTGCAGCAGCGACTAAGCATATATGGTGGCTAACATACGCAAATAAGAGCGAGAAGAGAGCAAACGGAACGGTCGTGAAGCTAGCAATGATCAAGAAGTGATCCTGAACTCCTACTTACATCAAACATAACCCAAAACCGTGTTCACTTCCCGGACTCCGCCGAAAAGAGACTATCACGGCTACACATGCGGTTGATGCGTTTTAATTCGTATCTGGTGTCAAGTTATCTACAACCGGACATTAACAAATTCCCATCTGCCACATAACCGTGGGCACGGCTTTCGAAAGATAATACCTTGCAGGGGTGTCCCAACTTAGCCCATCACAAGCTCTCACGGTCAACGAAGGATATTCCTTCTCCCGGGAAGACCCGATCAGTCTTGGAATCCCGGTTTACAAGACATTTCGACAATGGTAAAACAAGACCAGCAAGACCGCCCGGATGTGTCGACAAATCCCGATAGGAGCTGCACATATCTCGTTCTCAGGGCACACCGGATAAGCTAAGCATACAGGTACCAACATAACCCAAGTTGCCAAGGGACGGTCCCGCACGGTGCTCTAGTTTGGACCAACACTCGGAGGAGCACTGTCCCGGGGGGGTAAAATAAGATGACCCTCAGGAGCGCGACTCCCAAGGGAAAAAGGCTAGGTGAGGCAAATGGTAAAACCACGGTTGGGCCTTGTTGGACGAGTTTTATTCAAAGCGAACTGTCAAGGGGGTCCCATAAATCACCCAACCGCGTAAGGAACGCAAAATCCGGGAACATAATACCGATATGACGGAAACTAGGGTGGCAAGAGTGGAACAAAACACCATGCATAAGGTCGAGCTTTCCACCCTTTACCAAGTATATAGATGCATTAATTAAATAAGAGATATTGTGATATCCCAACATAATCCTGTCCACCTTAGAGCAATCTTCAACTTCACCTTCAACTAACAATGCTATAAGAGGGGCTGAGCAAAGCGGTAACATAGCCAAACAAGGGTTTGCTAGGAAGGGTGAAATAGATTAGAGGCTGACATGGCAAATTGGGAGGCTTGATCAACAAGAGATAGGTAGCACGGCAAAGCGATAGAACGAAGCAACTAGCATAGAAATGATAGTAGTGAGATCCAAGGTGACGGTCATCTTGCCTGAAATCCCGCTAGGAATAATAACAAGTCCATGAAGAAGACGAACGGATGAAGTCGAACCAAGCGTAGACGAACGAATCCTCACGATCGCAATGAAACAGGAACTATCGAGAAGAAGCACACAACATGGTAAACACCCCACACATATACATGACATGATGCTCAACCAAGTATGATGCAATACAAGACTACATGAAGCTACTCATGGCAAGAGATGCTGCATACAAGAACCACACATCAAAGCAAGGTTAAATGAGGCCGGAAACAACATATAATAATTCCGGTAAGTCCTCATATGCAAATTTAGAAATTGGTCCAGAACTAAACAAAAATTAAGTTGAAGTTGTTAAACAGCAAGTTAAAGATCACCAAGAGGATCTACACGAAATTCTATTCAAGTTACATATAAAGTTCATTTATTTCGAAGCTACGGCCTAGAAGATATGAGCAAAACAAGTTAAACATGACATTGATGCAAAATGCATACAAACATCAAGCAAACACTCTCAAAACATGGATACAACATGATACATGAAACTACATGCAAAGCTAAGCAATTTTCATATAGAGCACACTCAAAACGCAGCAACGGATCAACACATGCACTCTATACAAGTTTAAAGGACAAGCTGTCCAAAACAGCAACTAGGCATCTTGCAAGCATCAAAACAATATGCTACAGCACATCAACATGATAACAAAAGGCATGGGCATGAAGTACAGGTAGAGCATGACAAAACATTAACACTGAGCTATCTCCAGAAATCACTAGAACATGCTCAAAAGGACATGGCAAGATTGCAAATTATAACAGTTTACAGGCTTGGCAGAAATAACATCAGGTTGCAATGTTTAGAGCTATCAAACAACATGCTACAGGAACTTATCATGGCAAACAAAGGCATGGCATGCTAAAACTAACGACAAAGAACAAAACTCCCTTACTGAACTAATTCCAAAGATCAACAGAAAATATGGTAGCATCCATGCAAACATGGCAAATGATATGACAGATTCAGACATGGCAGGAACAACAATAAGTAGGCATGTTGGTGAGCTTGTACAACTCACCAAAGAGAAATACATGTCATGAAAAGGCAACCAACAGTAAGAGTACATGTTTATGAAGCTAAGAATGGCAAGATCAAGTTCATAGGGTCCATGGATCACTAGCAAAACACATGGCAAAACTGAACTTAAATGTTAACAGGCTGACAGCAACGTTATTTAGCAAGTTTGGTGCAAGATAAAAACAAGTTACAGCAGGCTATAAATTCCACCAGGGGCTTGAATGGATAGAGCATGACGTGTATTACAAAACATCCTTAGTGAACATATCCAGATTATGCATAGAATGACTTGTAGCAGCAGGTTTACATAGCATCATGACATAGCAGTTTCAGTCTAGCAAAGCAGTAACAGCAAGTACCCTACTTCACGAGCTTGATGCACTCACCAAAAGGCATACAAATATACATGGATGGCACCACTGTAAATATGGCATGATGTAGTACAAAACACATGTAGAGATCATGCTCATAGGATGCACACACAAAATGCAATGAAAAAGACAAAACAGCAAGTTTTTATAACAGACAGCAGTTAACATCATATAGCACTCTTGCAACAATGATAATGGCATCAAAGTGGGCTCAATCAAGCATGACACAATCGAATGAAATGAATAGCATCTCAAAACGAACATTTTGATATATTACACGCACAAAACAGAGCTACATGCAAGGAGATATGATGCTATGAACATGGCATGAAAATGTTGCAGATCCGGGGACTTGGGATGAATTTCACCTCGCAAAAAGTGGACGGGGACATTCCGGGACGGAGAGATACGGGACGGTGCGGGGGCACGTTTGGATAGATGCATTGGTGGATCTGGTCCACCTCCAGATCCAGATCGAGGACGGGTCCGGGAACGGTGACGGCGGCTCGCCGGAGTTGGAGGGGCGGCGACCGGAGTTGGAGGATGCGGCGGAGGTACGGCGGGGCGCCGGCGGCTTGGGATTCCACGGTGGAGTGCGGGGACGGGCGAGCGGGCGGCGGCGCGTGAAGCTCCGGCGGTGGCCGGAGCACGCGGAGACG
>NC_057795.1:190020513-190027464 GCF_018294505.1 Triticum aestivum | reverse complement strand
GGCACCGGATGGGCTCCGCGGGCCAGCGGCACGGGGAAGGCGGCGAAGGACAGGTGTCGGTGTTGGATTCGTCGGTCGGCAGCGGCGGACGTGTCCGGTCCAGATCGGACGTGTCCGGTAGGCGAGAGGAGCGGGGCTAGGGTTTCATTCGCGAAAATGGAGGGGGAGGCACCTATTTATAGGTAGAGGGAGCTAGGAGAGTCCAAATGAGGTGCGGTTTTCGGCCACACGATCATGATCGAACGACCGAGAGCATGGATGGGGTTTGGATGGGTTATTGGGTCACTTTGAAGGGGTGTTGGGCTGCACACAAAAGAGGCTTTTGCGGCTACCCGGTTAACCGTTGGAGTATCAAACGGACTCCAAATGGCACAAAACTTGACAGTCGGTCTACCGGTGGTGTACCAAGGCCGCTTGGCAAATCACAGTCCATTCCGAGAATGTTTAACACCCGCTCACAACAACAGACAACAGGGGGACGCCGGAGGACATAGGAGTGCCGGATTGCAAAACGGGCAACGGGGAAAATGCTCGGATGAATGAGATAAACACGTATGCAAAATGAGATGCACATGATGACATGGCAAAATACAACACGCAAGCAAATGACATGGCAACGACGGCGAACAACTCAAAGACACCTGGCGCATCAGATCCGGGGCGTTACAACAAGGTTGCTCCTGGAGTTGTATGGAGGAGGAAGGAAGGCTGGCCAAGGCTTAGGCTGCTTCCTCTCCTTGGGTGGATTCTACTGATGGGTGGCTAATGTCTCTATCCTTCTACTTGCTTACTTTTTTGTATATGCGAGAGCTCCTGGGGGGTTTTATAGGCCAACACCCCAGGGGTATGATGGTAATGTTACAAGTTGGTGGGGCCGGGTCATCAACGTCTGAGGACCTGGGCTGGGACCCGCTGTGGGCCTGTGGTCCGCCGGGTTCCCCTAGGTGCGGGCCTCGCGTGCCTAGGGGGACTGTGCGTCGTCTTGTCGATCATTAGGGTGTGGCCGAGTCGAGTCGTGTACAGTTGCGCTTCGTCAGGTCACCGCTTGCTATCGTCAGCAGTGATGACGGGGCCACTATCGCCACGCCAGCCCTGGTCAGCGGGTAGGTGAGGGGCACTGTTGCCATGCTCCGGCTGACCAGAGGCATGGGCGGGGTACTGTTGCCTTGGTCATCAGTGGCTGAAGACTCGTCCTGTCGCATGGCCTGGATGGGACGGGAGCTGAACCGTGGCTGGGTTGTGGAGCACGCCATGGATGCAGCTGGTTTGTTGAGGAAGCCTTGGTTGCGCCGGGTTTAGCTGTCTTGTACTGGTTGTCAAGGACGAGTCGAGGTGCCTGATCGGGTCAGAGAGTTCGGCCGGGTCGCGGGGCCTGGCCGGGTCGAGCGACTCGGCCAAGCACATGCCGGCTTGAGGGGCGACGCCGGCCCCATTGTTTTTTAAAAGGATCCGGGTTCTGTTTCCTGCCCGGGGTTCATCCCCCCGACAACGATCCAAGCAAAACACATATCATGTGGTGAATAAAAATATAGCCTCGAGTAAAGTTACCAATAGACGAAGACGAAAGAGGGGATGCCTTCTGGGGCATCCCCAAGCTTAGGCTTTTGGTTGTTCTTGAATATTACCTTGGGGTGCCATGGGCATCCCCAAGCTTAGGCTCTTGCCACTCCTTATTCCATAGTCCATCGAATCTTTACCCAAAACTTGAAAACTTCATAACACAAAACTCAACAAAAAACTCGTAAGCTCCGTTAGTATAAGAAAATAAATCACCACTTAGGTACTGTTGTGAACTCATTATAAATTCATATTGGTGTAATATCTACTATATTCTAACTTCTCTATGGTTCATACCCTCCGATACTACTCATAGATTCATCAAAATAAGCAAACAACACATAGAAAACAGAATCTGTCAAAAACAGAACAGTCTGTAGTAATCTGTATCTCTCAAATACTTCTATAATTGCAAAAACTCTATACAATTAGGAAAACCTGGGAAATTTGTGTTACAATCCATATCAAAAAGAATCAGATAAAAACCACGTTTCTGTAAATTACCAAAATTAATTTACTGGGTGTAAAAGTTTCTGATTTTCAGCAGGATCAACACAACTATCACCGTAAGCTATCCTAAAGGTCTTACTTGGCACTTTATTGAAACAAAAGCTATAAAACATGATTACTACAGTAGCATAATCATGTGAACACACAAAAACAGTAAAGGTAAATATTGGGTTGTCTCCCAACAAGCGTTTTTCTTTAATGCCTTTTAGCTAGGCATGATGATGACAATGATGCTCACATAAAAGATAAGAATTAAAACATAACGGGAGCATCATGAAGCATATGACTAGCACATTTAAGCCTAACCCACTTCCTATGCATAGGAATTTTGTGAGCAAACAAATTATGGGAACAATAATCAACTAGCATAGGAAGGCAAAACAAGCATAAGTTCAAAACTTTAAGCACATAGAGAGGAAACTTGATATTATTGCAATTCCTACAGGCATATATTCCTCCCTCATAATAATTTTCAGTAGCATCATGAATGAATACAACAATATAACCAGCACATAAAGCATTATTTTCATGATGCACAAGCATATAAATTTTACTACTCTCCACATAAGCAAACTTCTTCTTTATGGCATACATATCACCACAATAATCATCATAAATAGGAGGCATGCTTTCATCATAATAAATTTTCTCATCAAAACTTGGGGGACAAAAAATATCATCTTCATCAAACATAGCTTCCCCAAGCTTGTGGCTTTGCATATCATTAGCATCATGGATATTCAAGGAATTCATACTAACAACATTGCAATCATGCTCATCATACAAAGATCTAGTACCAAACATTTTAATGCATTCTTCTTCCAGCAATTGAGCACAATTTTCCTTTCCATCATTTTCACTAAAGATATTAAAAAGATGAAGCGTATGAGGCAAACTCAATTCCATTTTTTGTGAAGTTTTATTTTATAAACTAAAGTAGTGATAAAACAAGAAACTAAAAGATTTGATTGCAAGATCTAAAGATATACCTTCAAGCACTCACCTCCCCGGCAACGGCACCAGAAAAGAGCTTGACGTCTACTACACAACCTTCTCCTTGTAGACGTTGTTGGGCCTCCAAGTGAAGAGGTTTGTAGGACAGTACCAAATTTCCCTCAAGTAGATGACTAAGGTTTATCAATCCGTGGGAGGCGTAGGATGAAGATGGTCTCTCTCAAACAACCCTGCAACCAAATAGCAAAGAGTCTCTTCTGTCCCCAACACACCCAATACATTGGTAAATTGTATAGGTGCACTAGTTCGGCGAAGAGATGGTGATACAAGTGCAATATGGATGGTAGATATAGGTTTTTGTAATCTGAAAATATAAAAACAGTAAGGTAACTAATGATAAAAGTGAGCGTAAACGGTATTGCAATGGTAGGAAACAAGGCCTAAGGTTCATACTTTCACTAGTGCAAGTTCTCTCAACAATAATAACATAACTGGATCATATAACTATCCCTCAACATGCAACAAAGAGTCACTCCAAAGTCACTAATAGTGGAGAACAAACGAAGAGATTATTGCAGGGTACGAAACCACCTCAAAGTTATCCTTTCTGATCGATCTATTCAAGAGTCCGTAGTAAAATAACACGAAGCTATTCTTTCCATTCGATCTATCATAGAGTTCGTACTAGAATAACACCTTAACACACAAATCAACCAAAACCCTAATGTCACCTAGATACTCCAATGTCACCTCAAGTATCCATGGGTATGATTATACGATATGCATCACACAATCTTAGATTCATCTATTCAACCAACACAAAGTACTTCAAAGAGTGCCCCAAAGTTTCTACCAGAGAGTCAAGACGAAAACGTGTGCCAACCCCTATGCATAAGTTCATTGAACCCGCAAGTTGATCACCAAAACATACATCAAGTAGATCATGTGAATCCCATTATCACCACAGATAAACACGACAAGACATACATCAAGTGTTCTCAAATCCTTAAAGACTCAATCCGACAAGACAACTTCAATGGGAAAACTCAATTCATCACAAGAGAGTAGAGGGGGAGAAACATCATAAGATCCAACTACAATAGCAAACCTCGCGATACATCAAGATCGTACCACCTCAAGAACATGAGAGAGAGAGAGAGAGATAAAACACATAGCTACTAGTACATACCCTCAGCCCCGAGGGTGAACTACTCCCTCCTCGTCATGGAGAGCGCCGGGATGATGAAGATAGCCACTGGTGAGGGATCCCCCCTCCGGCAAGGTGCCGGAACGGGCTCCCGAGAGGTTTTTAGTAGCTACAGAGGCTTGCGACGGCGGAACTCCCGATCTATTGTGCTCTCTGACGCTTTTAGGGTATATGGATATATATATAGGAGAAAGAAGTAGGTCAGGGGAGCCACGAGGGGCCCATGAGGGTGGGGGGCACACCCAGGGGGTAGGGCGCGCCTCCCTGCCTCGTGGCTTCCTCGTTGCTTCCCTGACGTCTACTCCAAGTCTCCTAGATTGCTTCCGTTCCAAAAATAACTCACTCGAAGGTTTCATTCTGTTTGGACTCTGTTTGATATTCCTTTTCTTCGAAACACTGAAATAGGCAAGAAAACAACAATTCGGGCTGGGCCTCCGGTTAGTAGGTTAGTCCCAAAAATGATATAAAAGTGTAAGGTAAAGCCCATAAACATCCAAAACGGGTAATATAATAGCATGGAACAATCAAAACTTATAGATACATTGGAGACGTATCACTCACCGCCCCCTACTACTCCCACCGCTAGCCAGGCCCTGCGGCGATGGCAACCTCACACCATAGCCAAACCAGTGAACCCTCGTACTCCTCTCCGCGTGGGCATCCACTGCCGCGTCTTCCCCGACTCCGCGTCTTCCCTAGCTCCACGTCGTCCCCTTCCTAGGCCTCGCCGTCGTCCATCGCCCTGGTGCTCTCAGCGCAGCGTGGTCAGCGTGGTCATGGAACGACTTCCATCGAACGTGGACTGTACGTGGTGAGGCTGACAGCTGGGTCCACGGCCGCACACAAGGAAATGCCTCCTTATTCCGCACAAAATAATGATTCCTCCAACTGACATCTGGGACCCGCCGAAAGGGCCTCTGTATTTTGCGAAAAAACGTTCCCCCGCTGACAGGTCGGACCCACCAGCTATATCTTCGCACGCAAGGAAGTGCCTCCTTTTTACGTACAAAAAAATGAACCCCTGCTAGCTGGGACCCAGCATAGTGGGAGGCTGACTTGTGGGCCTACTTAGTTGATGGGGACGGAGGGCTTTGTCAACTTAGTCAATATGAAAGATTCTAGCTCCAGTTACCATACGATGTTCATCCAACGGCCGTAGTGCTTCTTCAACCTATGGTCTTCTTGCTCCACGCCCAAAGCAGCGCCGGTCGTGCCGCCTGCTCCTGCCTCCCGTGGCCGGCTGTGCAACCGCGGAGGCCTCACCGCCCCCTACTACTCCCACCGGTGGCCAGGCCTTGCGGCGACGGCAGCCTCACACCGCAGCCGGACCAGTGAACCCTCGTACTCCTCTACGCGCGGGCTTCCACTACTGCGTCTTCCTCGGCTCCCCGGTGTCCCCTTCCTAGGCCTCGCCTTCGTCTACCGCCCTAGTGCTCCCGGCGCGGCGTGGTCAACGTGGTCAAGGAACGACTTCCATCGAAAGAGTACTATACATGGAGAGGCTGACAGGTGGGTCCACAGCGGCCGCAAGGAAGTGCCTCCTTATTACGCGCAAAATAATTATTCGTTCACCTGACCGCAGGGACCCACCGGACGGGCCACCGTATTTTGCGAAAAAAATGTTTCCCCCCTGACTGCTGGGACCCACTAGCTACATCCTCGCACACAAGGAAGTGCGTTCGGGCAAAAAAACGATTCGCCCCCTGACTGCTGGGACCCACTAGCTACATCTTCGCACAGAAGAAAGTGCCTGACAGTCGGGACCCACCTGGTTGAAGCATACGTAGCATTGGCATTTTAGTCGTGAACGTGTACGTACATACTGGTCAATGTAGAGGCGCACACGTGTCGTAGTAGAGGCACGCACGTAGCATGTACACGTACATACAGCGGCCAGGGTGCAAGAAAGAAAATACGGCCACGTAGGTACATACGGGTGGGGTCTTGAACGCCTACTCACGCATACGTGTGGTCAGGGCTCGTGTACATGGCTGGGTTGGAACGGAGAAACAACGTCGTCGTTGTGTTCATGGGGAGCCAACCGGCTGGGTCGGAACGGAATGCGTCGTCGTGTTCATCGGGGGGGGGGCTTGGACGGAACAGCCGATGGAAACGAGGCCTAGCGTACCGCACAACGGAGGAAACCGCCTTGTGTTCGACCGGCCATGTTCAAAACGGAATCTTGTTCATCGGGAGGGGTCTGGCGTACCGCAAAACAGAGGAAAGGGATTTGTGTTGGACCTCCTATGGTCGAAACGGGGTCCTGTTGATCGGGAGGGGTGTGGTGTACTGCAAAACAGAGGAAACAGACTTGTGTTGGAGCGCTACGGTCGAAACGTGGGTCCTGTTCATCGGGGAGGGGTGTGGCGTACCGCAAAACGGGACTCCACGGGATATTGTTCAACTCCACCATCGACCTCCTCCAGCCTCCATGGGCTACTGTTCATCCACCGTCGACCTCCTCCAGCCTCCACCTATGACTGTTCATCCACGGGCTCCTGTTCATCCAGCCTCCACCGTGCGCTACTCCACCGGCTACTGTTCAACCAGCCCTCTCCACGGGCTCCTGTTCAACCACCCCTCCACGGGCTACTGTTCATCCAGCCCTCCACCGGCTACTGTTCAACCAGCCCTCCACGGGGTCATCCTGTTCATCCAGCCCTCCTGTTCATCCAGCCCCAACCGGCTCGATCAATCGGGGTCCTGTTCATCTAGAGGCAACA